>NW_015151114.1:412688-460867 GCF_000732505.1 Cyprinodon variegatus
TGAATCACTTATAGAGATTGTTATAGAGATGGTAGCAGTTATTTTTGTAATCCCAACATTATGTTAAATGTTGGTATAAACATTTTCATACCTGTTTGAAGGTAAAAAAATGTGGTTGTATATTACATAAAGTATATATCTGATTTTAACTGTAGGCAGTGTGCCCCTACCCCCAGTCCTAATGAGTTACACACATATCACATATATATGTAAGGAGAGATAAACATAATTTTACAAATTTATAGTAAATTTAGGCAAATTAGCTAAGTAATAAGATCCTTGTAAAGAATTACCGGTTTAGTTGATTTTCCCACTTTAAAAAGTGGCTTGGAAAAGGTAAAATCAAGATCAAGGTAAAATAACTCTTGGCACATTAATAGTAATACATATTTCTAGAAACTGATTAACATAAAATTTACTTATAATAAAACAAATATCTCAGTAATATCTAGGATTTCTAGATTAGCTAGAAATTGATTTGTTTTGCTTTTTGTATTTTCTCTTTGTATTTTTCCCTCCTGAATAAATTCAATTTTTTCCTCTAAATGCCCTGTCAGTGCTGGGTTATCCTGCAATAAAGATTTGGGTTCATATAAACACTCTGTATTAAAAAATAAGGTCTTCAGTCTTCATGCAGGTACTTTTAAAGCTTGAAAAGATTTATTAGGTGTTTATATGGTGTTTCAGTTTCACAGAAAGGTAGGTTATATCCACTGTTTCAACCGGATTTATCACCCAATGTTCAGACGCCCATTAAACCTGTATAGCTGTATTAGTGTGCAGCCATCTGTGGGTTCATTCAGACACTGATGACTCATGTGGCAGAGGAAACACAAGAGGACATCATGGAAAAGCACTACCCTCTCTATATATATATATATATATAGTTTTTTTCGATGGTGTCTGTGCAATGCTGAATTGCTTCATAACTGAAAACATAAAAAAAAAAAAATATATATATATATAGGAAGGAAAGGAGGGAGTTAATGAGACTATTCTACGTCTTTAGAAGGAGGAGGACAACTTGCCGTGTTAGGGATGAATTTTGGTCCACCAATTTATGGTTTAGACAAATATTCAGTTTCCTAAAGAAGTGATTCAGGCTTAGACTTTCACACTACCATGTTTGAATGCAGGCATTTTGTTCTATTTCTAATATGTTGTTAGGTTTGAGGTAGATTTAATGCAACAGCCCACCTTCAAAACTTCACCGTTCAAATATTTTCAGAATGTTTGGGGGCCTTGGTGAGATGTTCCTTTCCAAATGTGAATCTCCTCTTGGTTTTGTCCTGGGGTTACTCCTTTGGAAGCATTTTCGTAACCTTCTCACTTTTGCATCACAAAGTCTGGCCTTAATGGAGGTAAGTGAGGCCTGCAGTGCTTTAGATATTATTTCCGAGCTCTTATGTAAACTCCTGGATGACAATGATGCACACCTTGTGTCATTTATACAGGCAGCCTACTTCAGGTTTCACCACTGTTCCATGTTTATTCTATTTGTGACTGTTTCACATATGTTATTTTCTTTAGATTGGGCTTTACTGTGCTGCGTTGTGAGTTTTTTTTAGCCTTCTTCGCCTTGTCAGATGAGCTTGCACCTGCCAGTATTCAAGCTTGGTTGTAGCTATTACATGGTTTAACCTTTTAATTTCAAATGAACACTACAGCAAAGTGGTAGTGAGGTATTATGTTTATACTATGGCTTTTTTCTTAATTGTAGGTACAAATCCAACTAAAATCTTAATTGAGTTCTATATATGGATCAATGTTATATGTTGGCTTTGAAACTTCATAGTTTAAAAGTTCAGTCAAACATGCTGAATGATATAATTGTTTTGCAATTTTAAACTAAGAAAACATGTATTAGACACAGTGGTATGAATGTATTTAAAGTTCCCACATAGGTTTTTTAATTTCAAGCAACTTCTTTTAATGCAAGTAATATAACTTTTTTCTCTAAATAACACATAATTTCTCGTTTTAAAAACTTGAATTAAGGGATATGGACAAATGTTCCATCCTACCTCAACACTGAGAGCCTGAAATCAGGTTTTAATTGGAATGTACCTGAAATTAAATGTCTCTCTAATTGGACAGATTTGATCACATATCCCTGTATGTAAATTGTATCTTTATGCTGGGAGGACAGTTAAGACATGACAATATAGAAAGTGAATGAAAAATGGCTGAGGGGAAAACTACTGTTGATTATTTAAAAGAGAGAAATCAAACATTTTTCTTAATTTTCTTTAGGCTAAGTTGATCTGAATAAGTGGGAATCTTTTTATCTCAAGCCCCATAAACGTCGGATTAATTTCCTATTCAGTTAAATGATCACATTAGTGATACAGTGTTTATTTATTACTTCAGAGAACTTTTACTCTTCTCAGTAGAAATAGGTCAAACTAAAATGGCTTCTGTTTGGGGGGCCGTCTGTAGAGGAGAGGGGCACAGATGTCAAACCGCTCCCTTCCCCATGAACCTCTATGTAAAAGGAGGGAAACAGTGGAAAAAACAGGCCATGATTATATTTTAAAATGGTTGCATAAATATGGTGCAATAAAAAAAAGGACATTATTCAAAGTTACTTCAATCTGGACTTGAGTGAGAGAATTGGTTTCAGATCTGTGTGAGAGCGATAAGTGGCATCATAGGCTGCATAATCCTTTTTATTTCTCAACACTTAGGCAAGAACAGAACCTCAAGATTTATATTTGTATCATGATTTTATTTCTTTTATTTCATTACATCCACTGAACAACTGATCCGTTCAGTTTGACTTCTGTAACACTGTTTTGTGGTTTACATCTGGCCATGATCCGTTTCTAAGCATTATTGCAGCAGTATCACAGTGCACTGTACAGACCCTTCATAGCAGGTAGGTGGAAGGAAAGGAGATAGGAGGGATGAAGTAAAGGAACAGAGGAAATGAGCAATAACTGCTTTAATCTAATTGTTGTCTAAAACCCTCACCCTAGGCACTTGGTGTACGGTAGCTGTGAAATGAAAAAAAAAACAAAACAAAAGCATCACTGCTCCCGCTACCTTACAGCTAAAGCTTTGATTCTGCTTTGGGCTCTGAGTCAAACGCAAACAAACTGTGTGTTGGATCTTTAAGCCTGTGCAACGTTTTTTTTTTTTTTTTCAAAGTGCCCATGGGGTGGGGTTTTGTGTTGATTTGGTATTTTATGATCCAGAAGTTAGAGCTTTACAATTTGTCCAGGTAGTTGTCCAGTGCCGGTATACCCTCTTTCAGACCTTTGCGTTTCCTAATTTCAGCGACGACTTGGAAGGGTTTGCTGGTAGGGTCACTGGGATCTCCTTGGAGGATCTGCCAGTGGTCAAACACACATTGAGGGAAGGCCTGACCACCAGTGTTACTGCGCAGGTCAGCTGTGAAACCTGAAGGAAATTAAATAAAGAGGAAAGCTCAAGTTTTTGATAAGGTTACAAGGAGATATGTTAAAGAAACTAAAATACATTGATCCTTCTTGGTCTTTTTCATGTTTTGCAACCAGCTTAATGTATAATTTAACAGAAAAATAATTTTTTTTTAAACTGATTTAAAAATCTTTTTCCACCACTTTCTCTTTATAGAGATAGAACTGTTTTCCCCATTCTCTGTAAAAAAAAAAAAAAAAAAAAAGCTCTAGGGTTTGACTAAGCCATTCTAATACACGGGATTCGATAAAAATATCTTACCAAAGGATTCATTAACCGGCAGGTAGGCTTTCACCACAAACATAGGAGTTCCCATAACCTGGGATTCCTCAAAGACGTGTCCTCGTTTCCTGTTCAGAACACCATAGATCCCACCAACCACCTGTTCTGGGCACTGGAAATGGAAATGGATCAATGAATCAATGGACCTAAAACACAGCAAAAACTTAAAAGAAGCATATTTTTCCTTGATTTGAGCAGGTAAGGAATATTATAAGAAGATTTATGCTCTAAATTGTAAAAACTTACTCAGAATGAACAAATATTTAATGCTTAATCTGAAAAGATGTATGTAAAACATCCTCTCTAACTATAAAATTGGTTCTTACAGCTTCTTTGATGGCGTTTGGAGGGTTTTCCAGACATCATACAGTACCTGTATCTCCACTAGATAAACTGGCTCCATGAGGCGGGGCTGAGCAGTGAGCTGGCAGGCGTACAGGACCCTGCGAGCGGTGGGGATAATCTGTCCTCCACCGCGGTGAATGGCATCTGCGTGCAGTGTGACATCATGGATGTCAAACCTGATGGCTCGCATGTTTTCTTCACACAGCGCGCCCTGAGGGTTAAGGACAGTAAAGATTACCACCTAACTAAGTACATATAGCAGAACTTATCTGAACATTTAAATGGTCAAATAACCTCTTTGGTTGCCCACTGGAAACCAGCCACCACACTGTCCTTGATCTCATTGAGGTACTGGACTCCCTTTGTGACGTCTATCAGCAGATTGGGTCCGGTTCCGTCGGGACCGAAACACCAGATCTTCCTGGCCTCTGTCACCTCCCACTCGTATTTTTCAGCAAGATAACGAGCACGAGCTTTGAGCTCCTGCCGGGAGGTGACCTCTCCTTTCTCGATGTCTTCAGCCAGGCCATCTGGGAACGGACGGGATTTCATGAAGAGCCGATTGTGCTTGTTGGGGGACTTGGACAGACACATCTGATCTGATTCCTCCGTCACTGTCTCTCTGTAAGACACCACAGGATCGGATTTCTAAAAAGAAAGGGGACAGGAAGACGGTCAGAGAATATGTAGGAATGCTGTGAAATGAAGACCAAATTTGTCCAGGGTATGGCCATGTGCATTTGAACAGTTTTGTCAAGACCTTTAGAAAAAGCTTAATTTGAATTGCCTTAAACCTTTAAGTTATTGAAAGGAATCTTTAGGTATTTAAATGAAACATAAGATCAATATATATATATATATATATATATATATATATAGAATTTTAAATGATGTCATTAATATCCCTATCTGATTCATCATTCAACCATCATCTAGCATCAAGACTTCTTTGTAACTCAGAGAAATCCGCTCTATCCACCTTGAGTGGAATGCAGGCATGGTCCTCCTCCAGGTCTTTGAGGCAGATCTCCAGGTGGAGCTCTCCTGCTCCAGCAATGATGTGCTCTCCTGACTCCTCGATGATGCACTGCACCATAGGGTCGGACTTGGCCAGACGCTTCAGCCCCTCGACCAGTTTGGGCAAGTCAGCTGGGTTTTTGGCTTCCACGGCGACTCTGACCACGGGGCTCACGCTGAACTTCATCACCCTCATGTTGTGGGCCTGCGGAGAACAATCATTTGAGTATTTCTGTGTTGAAGCTGATTACAACAGGAAGGAAGGAAGGAAGGAAGGAAGGAAGGAAGGAAGGAAGGAAGGAAGGAAGGAAGGAAGGAAGGAAGGAAGGAAGGAAGGAAGGAAGGAAATATACTTGTTCAAAGGTAGTGATGGTCCCGGTCTTAACCAGGAACTGGTCAACTCCAACTAGACCAACAATGTTGCCGCATGGAACATCCTCAATTGGCTCCACATACCGACCCATCATCAGAATAGTCCTGTATGGAAAGTAAAGTAAGAGAGAAGGCACATAAGCAAGTATTAATCTAACAGTGCCTCTAAGCAATGCTTTTCAAAAATATTCATGCCTCCTGGAACTCTCTGCATTTTGTTTTCATAGCATTGATGAACCTTTTGTAAAGCAAAAGGAGTTTATTTTAAAAGCTTTTTTACAGAAATGTTCCACTCATTCTTCTTTTGAACAGATATAAATTAGTCCTTCTGGATGCAGAAGATCTTTAAACACAAGAAATTAAGTTTTGTCACAGATTCACAGTAGGACTTATAGGTCTGGACTTTAACTGGACCGTTTTATTCACATTTCATCTGTCAGGCTGCATGTTTTGGGTTAATGTGTTGTTGGCAGTTGAACCTCTGCCACAGATTTCCTATCCTAACTTAAATGGACAAAGGATTATTTTAGAGGAATTAGAATAAAAGTGGGTCAATTGAATCAAATACCACATTTGGGCACATATAAAATGTGCCCAAATGTGGTATGGTCACAATAATGTCACAATAATGGAATGATCTATTTTCCCATGATGGCTTTAGGTTCCATAGAAAGGCATCCCCAAAAATCAGGGCAAAAATGTGAAAAAGTTCAAGAGCAATGACTTCTTCAGCAAATCACATTCTCACCTCTGGATAGGTTTGATGTACAGGTCTTCCTTTTTTCCAGGGGTAAAGTTCGGCCCCATGATGCGCACCTTCAGGCCTGTGGACACGCAGCCAGAGAAGACTCGTCCAAAGGCGTAGAAACGCCCCTTGTCGCTTGTTGGTACCATCTTAGAAATATACATCATCAAAGGAGCCTTGGAATCACAGTTCTTGATACCTGAGAAGAGAGTTGAGACATTGAGAGTAAATCTGATGAATTGAAATTGCCATTTTAAATGGTTCTAATTAAATAATGTGGATGTCTGACCCATGGCAGCCTCGTCGTCTCCCGGTCCTTCATAGAGCAGCTCACAGCGGTACTTCTGTGCAGTGACAGGAGAGGGCAGATGGATGGTGATCATCTGGAGCAGGGCTTCCCCAGCAGGAAGCCAGCGGCGCATCACAGCCTTCAGCAAAGGCTTTCCTTCCTTCTCCTTGTCCTCAGTGTCCAACTTGACATCCAGCTTTTCAATTAGCTTGGCTGTTTCCTCCTTTTTGAAATTCATGATGGCATCAAACACCTGGGAGGGAGTTGATAAAAGGGCCAAAGAATGAATAAGGTCTAATTACCTCAGTGCAATTTTCAATGAACATTTAACATCTAGAATTATAAACTCCTGATAAGGAAATTAAATTTGACTAATTTTCACCTTGAAAATGGGATCCAAAACAAGCTGGGAAAAGGTTCGAGGTAACTTCTGTCCGTCAGGACCGCTGGCTGTCTTACTAAACTTTCCAGCACTTGGGTCGAAATATCTAGAAAAAGATTAGTGCACAAAGGTAAAAGAAAGTATTCAGATCCAGTGAAGGAATCTACAAGAATTGACATTTTTATGGACAAATGGATCTGAATTGACTTTGCTGAAGCATGTTTTTGTCATCCTATTTGACAGAAGAAGGATTTAAAAGTGCCTAATCTGATTTCAATTAATTATACATTAAAATAACAGGAATGAACATAAGAAAAAGCAGTGAAAATATAATATTTTCCTTTGCATAGAAAGTTCTTTTATGTTTAACTTTAAGCCTTTATCCTGGAGGGAGCCGTGGATTAAACCATTCTTTGCATTATGTCATTGTTTTTTATTTTCCACAAAGGGAACACCTTGCTTAGTGTGACTATGTTTAACTGTCTGTTTTTATAAGAAGCATTTCTTATGTGTTCTCTCTTTGTTTTTCCTCGGATAAAAAAGCTGAATATTTTTGGAAAAAGGGTCGTCCATTCAACTTGTAGAAAAGTGGTTCCTCTTTACTGTCTCCACCTTCTTTCTCAGTTTCTGTTGCATAGTTAACACATCACTCCACTTTATTAAACTGATAACCTTCTTATACTTAAAAACTGTTTTTCTTATTTTGGTACCATTGAAACTGATCGATTTTAGTGACAACTATATTGCCTGACTGAAATCTTGTTAGGTTTAAATATGGACCTGTACTCCCAAGGTAAATGGAGAAAATAGATTTTGCAATTAAAGGAAAATTCAAAAATAGATGGGATTCCTTTATGGAATATTGTAAATCCCTTCAAACTTTGCCTTCAGATTAAAACCCCCCTCCCTCTCCCTCTGTGTGAATTGGTGTGTGTTTTTGAGAGTTTATTTTGACTTTTGTTTGTTCAATTTGTTTGACTTGACTTTTCCATTGTAGACCTGTTGTTTCATGGGAGGTAAAACAACAAAATGTAATAAGGAAATGTTTTTATTTTCTTAATGTATATGACTAATTTGTTTCCTCAATAAACAAATGTATTAAAAAAAAAAAAACTGCCAAGGTCAAAAGGATGAAATCTCCAGATTGCCCGAAGCAGAAGCCAAATTCCAGTGTATTAATGGCAGAATTATAAAATAGAATAATTTACCCATTTGTTCAGCATTTATTTTTAGGCACTTATAAACATTCAACAACAGGAAAATGGCAGATAAATATGTTATCAGTGCATCTTTCAAAGACTATAACAACATCTGGCACCTTTTCAAGAATGCTCATAGTTTTACCTGTCTCCCCATAGCTTCTTCATCATGTCCTCCACTTTTTTACACCTCTCTGCTGGCCCCAGCTGAGCGACTCCTTTCGCCGCAAATTTAGCTACGTACATCTCAGCAAACTGCTTCAATGTGAAAGCCCAGCCGTGGAGGCCGGAGCCGAATCCTACTGTTCCGATAACGGGATCAATCTGGAAAGAAGAAGGTTTTTCTGTTACCATTTCATTGGTTGCCTTATTACAGAGGTTTGTTTTTGTGCAGGGGCCTCACCATGATGTTCCCCATGGGTCCACCTTCGTCTTCTCCATAGGTGGAGATGATGACGTTGACGTTCTCCACGATGCGTTGAAACGTCTGGTAGAGTTCGTCTGGCTCCAGCTGCAGCTCCAGCAGGGCCCGATCCATCTTGTTCATCATCAGAACCGGCTTGATGCGTTCAGCGATGGCCTGCCGCAAAACGGTCTCAGTCTGGACGCACACACCTGTCCAAAGACATGAAAAGGTGGGTGACTGCTGACAGCCTGAGTACTTAAGAGCAGGCGCAGCTCATACGATTACCTGAGACACAGTCCACCACCACCAGGGCGCCATCAGTGACTCTGAGGGCAGCAGTGACCTCAGAGGAGAAATCAACGTGACCCGGGGAATCAATCAGGTTGATGAGGAAGCCGTTTCCGTCTTTACTCTGCTTGATGAATGCCAGGTCATTCTCTTCAAGCTCATAGTACATGGAGATGGCCCTGAATTAGAAAAAGAGAAAATAAGAGACATGTTCAATCTACATTTAAGACCAACAATTTGTTTTAGCTCAACCTTGTGGTAAACACACTAAAAACGATGCTTCTGCATCACCATCACAAATGAAAACAGATGCATAACAGAATTTGTAATAAGGCATACCATACAGTGACTAAGTGGGAAACATTTAACTAATCAACAGGAGGGGGGGATTTAATTATTCAATCTCCTAATGATTTGTATTGGTTCAATTACAAACAAATTATCTGTCTCTAATATAGCTATTTCATTTAAATGTAAAGAGACAGAAAACACATATAACACATTATAAAAATCGAACATTTTAAAATTTCAAATTAATCTTCATGTTATGGAATTAAATCTGTATTAGATACTTTCTTAGGGCAAAATTCTGGCTTCCACAGATTGGTTAAGGGCCAAAATAGGTACCCAGAGTGAATGAATGGTTTTAAAGTTAGAAAAAAAAAAAAAAAAAGAAAAGAAAATCCCTTTATTGTCCCAAAAATGGGGAAATTCTGGTGTTTACAGCAGCAAAACGATTATAGAAAAAATATGGACCTTAGCAAAATGTATAAGAATAACATAATAGTGAAGAGTTAAAGTTGGCACAATCTATGGGAGAAATGTTTTAGCAGTAAACTGTCTTCTCTAGAGAACTTAGTTTTAAACTGGGACTGGCACTTTACAAAAAGTCAAATGTGTTTCAGCCCACTGTGTCATGAAACACAGCAGATTTGGAAACATTGAAAAAGTTTAAAAATATCTCAGCCTCAAGTTTAACCTCATTTAGAGCAGAGGTTACTAATATCTAGTTGACAAATACCCCCTTTTAAATTAAACCTCTATAATGGAAGGCTTTTCAGAATATAGATCTTTTTCTCATATCTGTCCAAGGATCCTGGTTTGGATAAACAATGTTTTAAAACTTACTTAAAAACAAAATAACTATAGCTGTAGATTACAGGTCCATTCATTAAAAGTTTTACTTCATATAAATAAACCATAACTTACTGAAGATTATCTGCATTCTGTTTTTTTCCCCAGGCTTTACATTAAATATTTTATGGTAATATTTTTTTTTTAAACTTAAAAAAGGCCACATGTTGATAATAATGAACTAATCAATCAACTATAGCCCAGAATAAGGTCCATTTGTACTTGATCAGCTCTGATTGGTGGTCAGAAGGACAAAAACTGAAAAATATATTATTTTTTCCACCATAAATTTATCAAAACTAATAACCCCTCCCATTTTGGTTTATAAACATAGCAACCAAAAGCATGTATTTTGATTTTCCCTCCTTGGTTTCAGTGAAATCATATAAAAGTTACATAACTATGCAGATGGGTTTGAGTTTTCTTTGTTTTGTTTTTTTTTTTTTGTTTTTGCTGGATTTACTGCTGTCTCTATTAAAAAAACCCTGAAGTAAATTTCCTGCTTTTTGTGTGTTATAGTCTTAAGAAAAAATGGAGTCAGTAAGAATCTGAATGGGAAGGTTAAAACTCATAGAATCAGTATCAGTAGGGTCTGATTAATGAATCTCTTTTCAATAATATCTGAACTGATAAGCCAAATGTTGAACCATGTTCCACACACGTTGATTTAATGGTGATGCAGCGCTCCTGCTCGTCTTTGCGTGTGTCTGTGAAGCGGGTCTCCCCGGCCCGGGAGGACGCTATGATCCCAGCTTTGGACACCAGCGAGTCAGTCAGGGTGGACTTCCCATGATCCACGTGGGCGATCACAGACATGTTCCTGATGTTGGACTTTTTGTCCATGATGGCCCGGATCTGATCCACAGTGAAGTTCACCTGTGGGGAGTGGGTTACATGTCACATGTTGCATTCACTTTCACACCAACAGCAGCAGAAGTCCACTTTATTCATCGTATGCTTCTATTTATGTCATGTAGTCAGCGTACACAGCCGCTCCGGGCAGAGTTATAAAAAGAAAGACATGCCTGAAACTGAAGCTAGGAGGAAAGAAGTGGTCGGGGGTTAGAGTGGGGGGTGTAGATTTTGCCTCCTCCACAAATCAGGAATTACTTAGTCACCATACATATGCTCTAGCTCAACGGGTCAAGCTGGATCACTCTGTCCTAGAGAATAACACTGCTTTAAATATTAAACCGTGAAGATGAAGCCAGCGAGAATATTTCTACCCATACTATGAACTTATGTTTGAAAACAAACTTCTAACTACTAGGTCTGAGCTAATGATTATATTTTGTATGTAGAAAGACTGATTTGTTAGATCCCAGAGTAAGCAATAGCATTTATATTAGCTGTTTTTCATAGTTTGATTTAATAAAAAAACTCTATGGGACCTAAAAAGCCTTAGTTTAATGTGGAAACTTCTGTTTTTAAAGGCAAAATGATCTAAAATTACAAGATAAATTCATAAACGGGAGTGATCACAAAAATTGTAAGATTTATTTTGGTATATATACAAATTATATTTTATATAATATGTGAAGATTCCATGTAAAGATAAAAAAGCAAGAAAAAATCTTTATATGACTTAAAGGTATAGTGGAGGATGTTCTTTTTCCGGGTGAATCATCAAAATAAGTGGTCCGCCTAAGCTATATTATAAATAAATATACATTAATCTAAGTTATTCCAAGGAGTAACCCATTCTGAAATAAATAAAATATAAAAATAAAAATCTGTTGCCTACAAAATCCTCTCTATTCTTCTTTAAGGAAAGCTTTACTATGATGAAACATTTATTAACCAGTTTTTTTAAAGCTTTGAAGGATTTTAGGAAATAAAAAAAAAATAAAAACATCTTATAAGATTTCTGCAAACATAAGGATCCCCAAATTAATATTAATTATTTATTGAATAGGCTCATTTAGAATGAAATATGTGCTAAATGATCTGACCTAGATCCAGGCCAAAATGACTCCATATATATATAGGACATCCTGTTTATTGAACAAAAACAAATAGACCCAAAAGGATGATGGAAAGTCGTAATAAGCGGTGGCATAACACGTCTGTGAATGACGTATTGTTTCTGGCCTGTATGTTGTTTTATATATTGAAGCCCCCAAATCAAACAGAGTGACGCAATCGCCTTAAACATCATTTTATCATTCAGTAAAGCTACGATTCACCGTATTTCCCCCAGACATGTCAGCTGTAAGGTGTTTTCTTTCTCCACCGTAAATAATCGGAGCATTTCTGCAGTCATGCGTGAATTAAAGGCTTTGCGGTGAGCGTCACGCAGAGGCCGTGCGGTAAAGGCCACAGCCCTGCTTTACCAGCCGGCTGCTGCGTATGTTACAGCCCACCGCAGCCGGAGCCCTTATCTGGTCACGCAACACCGCCGGGCCCCGGCATCCATTTCACGCACCTGACAGGCTCCGTCCAGGCGCGGCTTGTTGCGCTGTCACAGTTATATCCACGCATTACAGTGGAACGGCTCTAAGACTGGCTGCGCACTTTTACAGACGCATTAAAACAACCCTAACCCTGTTCTAGCTTTAGAGAAAAGCGCGTTAAACACTCACCATGTTGGATTGTGGTCGTGGATCCTCGTATGAGACGGTTTATCGCAGTAGACACTGCCTCTGAGGACAGGCAGTCCCGGTGGCGTGAGAGAAGAGACCGGGCTGCTGCTGCGGCTGGTGCTTTCAAGTGCAAGAGAGGGCGTGCAGCGACAGGGGGCGCTGTTTCTCACAGAGCCCTGCTTAGATCAGCTTTCTGTTCACTGCGGGCGAAAGAGGATATCTGTTTACTCTGTTTATTTTTTAAAGAAAAATTTGAAATTAGGTACACATTGTTGTACAGAGTGATTTTTCTGCAATTTGTCTGTAAATCTTAATTTTGGCCTTTCTGACCAGAACACCTTTTTATGTATTCACATCATCTCCTAACTGCCTTATTGCAAACTGCTAACAGAACTTGCTCAATTTAAAGTTTGTGGACATTAAATTAGTTGTTCTGTCAACTAATTCTTTCAACCAACTGTTCCACATGAGCTGTTGATCCTCACAGCTCATCCAGTGGTGGTTCTAGACCAAATTAATCAAGGAGGGAAGGGTTTTATCCTTTTTTCAGTTTTATCCTTTCCTGTTCTATTTAAATTGCAGTGTCCATATAATCTGTAATAGTCCCAGCATGAATTATAGTAAAGCTATTTATATGCATAAATCAAGCAGAACGCTATGGCGATAGTGTTGGGATCCAGAGGCTTGCCCACCAGAGGGCGCCGAGGATCCCTTCCTGGTGGTTTGTACTCCTGTTGGGATCTGGGGTGCTGTCTACCTTCCTCCACCAGAGGGCGTACTGGATCCCCTGAAGCTGGAGCTGACTTCACCAGCTGCTCCTCATCTGCTCATCAGGAGACCAGTACTTAAGTGGGCTGTGGACAACACTCCAGTGCCAGAGTGTTTTGCCAGTTATGGAAGAACCTGTCTGAAAACTGAAACTCTGGAAGAGTTTCTCTGTCTAAAACCAATCTGTCTGATTATTGAGGAACCCTGGAGATCAGAAACTCTGGAAGAGTTCCTCTTTCTGAAACCAGTCTGTCTGATCACGGAAGGACCCTGGAGAATCAAACCTGTCAGCCCTCAGCCTGCCATCAGCCTCTGGACCCTCCAGGTTTCCCCCTCTGCTGCTCTGCTCAAACCTCTGAACAGGTACAGACCTGCGCTCACTCAACCAGCAAGATTACCTGGACTTCAGCTAACCATTCTGTCCCCCTCTGCAGTGAAAATCAGTCGTGACCAGTCTTGGACCAGATCTTCCCCAGAATCAGTTCTGTGTGTAAACCTGTGTGTTTGAATAAACCTTTGAACTTTTTCCCCTGTCTCAGAGTGTGTTCTGCATTTGGGCTAGAATCACAACCCCAACATGACAGATAGCCGTACTGCTCCACTTGTGAAAGTAAAATCTGTTGGGCTCTTTTTTGGCATCAAGAAAATTATTGTAATGGCAACATTGCCAGACAGGATAGTGTTAAAAAAAAAAGGGGAAAAAAAAGAGGAAAACAGCTGGACTAAAGAATAACGCCCCCCCCCCACACACACCAAAAAACAAAAAAAAAAAACAGGGCAAGTTGGCATCATTTCATATATTAATTGAGCCACACTGCCAAGGTTACAGACCCCGTTATCCAACAGATTAAAACCGTGATCATATCTTGCACAACTAAGTCTTAAAGCTGACTGTGATTTCTAAATAAGTGTTAAAGGAAATTGTAAAGGCCAAATATCAAATTGGTTAAATTGACAAATTAGTTATGGAGTCTTCTGCCAACACAATTTAGTATAACACTGGTAAAACTCATGTGGAAAAATAAGATTCTTTGAATAAATACATTTGCCATTCATTTGAGTAAGTAAATAATGAGTGTCTTTGCCCTTAAAATGAGATATTATGCCCTTTAAATACAACAATTGGTTTTTTTTATTTGCTTTAAATCATCTTATTCCATCAGCAAATTGTGTCATCCACTTAGTTAAATCAGGGATAAATACACCTATTTTAAGAAAGATTGAATAACTTTCAATTTTGCAGTTTATGATTTCAGTGCAGAGGCCATAACAGGTACTAGTTCCAGCTCTACAGGGGGGACTGGCCCCTGTTAATTTTAGCAGGCAGCCATGCTGATAGATTTGCCGTCATGCTTATAAAGGTTGGAACATGTTTTTCTAAGCAAAGCCAGTTCTAAACCTTTTCACACCCTTATCTGAGATGTTAGGATTATTTTCCTATTTCCTTTACAGTGAGCCGTCTGCTTTGTTTATTTGTCTTGTTCAATGATGCTCTGAAACAAACCTCTGTCATCCTTCAACAAACTGAATTTTATTCAGGCCTATCAGAGTGAAGGGGGCTAAATATAGCTGCATACCATATCTTTACAATTTTTATTTTTACATTTTTAAATCCATAAATCCTTTTCTCTAGAATTAGGTAACAACATCAAAACAGAATAGAATACATTCAAGGTTGGGTTTGTTATACAATAAAATCTCAAGAATTTCTAAGGTTTAAAATGCTTTTGATAAAAAGCCTCTCTGTGTTTTGGTAAAATGTAAAATCAAACTTTTTGCTCTGATTGCAGGGAAAATGCCCAGCTCTTTTTAGAAGGTCCTGTTCTGTAGCGGTTATACAATTTGAAGGCAATACCTAAAAGTTAAAATTTTGGGGTAATAGAGAGTTATATTGGACAACTGGATATTTTTTTTTATTTTAGCAATGCTGCATTTAGTTTGCACCAACCATTTCCTCTGTCCTGCTTTCATCACATTTAGTTTCTCTGACCAAACAACGTTACATTTATTGAAAGAGCAAAGGTTTCCTCCCTGCGTGCCTCTCATGAAATTTTAACTCTAAAGTTCCTGTTTTATTTTAGAGACAATCACTTTCGCATGGACAGTAAGAGCCTGGTGTAGGTCCTGCATTAACATTTAAAGTTTTTCTCTTAATATTATTCTTTTTCTCGTCATCTTGAGGCTCTGCTCTCAGGGTACTTGGATGGCCAGATCTGGGCTGGTAGATCATTTTCCATAAACTGGTATGGCTGATTACAATGTCTCAAGATCCTAAAGGTGCTGCAGTTTTCTTTCTAAAGACCTGAGACAGCCTTCAAGATCTCACCAGCCTTCAGCCTTTACGCCAGTTCTAATAAGCCCACAAAACAAAATATTGACAGTTTGAATTGAGTAAACCTCCTTTACAATTCTAAGCAATAATGTTTTAATCACCTGCTTCCGAGCTGATGCTATTGTGTGTTGTTTAGTCATTGTAGTGTTTAGAGCGTCCTTATTGATCCCTCAATAGAATTTACTTTGCTAATTACATTTTAAAGCAATCTTTATATGTCTAAATATTCTGTTTCATTCTTTGTGGCCTGGGACGGACGGATGGACGGGCGGATTCAAATTACAGCGCAAATGCAAAGAGGATTGATTTGTTATTATCTAACCCCACTATTAAATGTTAGCAGCGTTAGTAACTATTATCCATTTTCATTTTAAACATAAACACTCTTCTGCCACAAACTATCAACAACAAAAACATTAAAAACCTCCCTATAGAAATAATGCACCGATACACAACAATAGACTACAATGCAGCGGTTTACGTGAACATAAGCTTCTGTGCCACTGTGGTCATTTGTTACTACCTTATAAAATATGAAACAGTTATTCATTATTTATCGGCCACCTTTGAAGGGGTCTGATAAATACAGCATATTTATAGAAGAGTTAGAACACATGAATCTAAAAGGGCTTTTTTATTCCTTTTTTTTATTATAACATTAGGAAATCTGTCTGGTTTAAGTGTATAATCCATGCCGGAATGATTCAGTGATGAGGGCTGGAGGTTTTCCATTCCCATCTGTTTAATATTGCACTGTGAAGCAGCTTTAGCATGCTGTAAGTGCTTTCCACCAGCTGAGGGCAGAGCAGAACAAAACATCTCTGGGGAGGCCTGGACAAAAAAGAAAAAAGGGAGATTATCAAACAGAGTGGAAAACATTGGATATGGAGTATCTCGAGTGAGAATTATTTCTGACTGCACTTTTTTTTTTTATTACAGCAACTATTAATGTCCTGTATATCCGATTTTGTATAATTCACCAACAGAGAATAAAAACAATTGTTACATTTTTTTTTAAGATAAAAGAAAAAATCAGTGGGCTGCATTTGTGCACAATCCCATTTACACTGATATAGAAAATATTTTCAAGTCCTGCCAAGGTCAGTCAGTGGATGGAGAGCATCAATAAACGTTGTTTTAAACATCCCAGCAATGTCTTTCTGCACAGTTGTGCAAACCTCAGGGGAGTGTGGGCTAGTGGTTAGGGCATTGTGCTTGGATCCCAAAGGTTCTGAGTTCAAGCTCCACTGCCACTCTGGCTCTGAGCAAGTACCCTTAACCCTACACCGCTCCCCGGATGCCGCACACTAGCATCCATCTGCTCCCCAAAGGGATGGGTTAAATGCAGAGAGTTCATTGTGTTGCTTTGTACTTGTGACAGAACAATGACAATAAAGTTGAGTTCTTATTCTATTCTATTTAGAGCAGGACTTTGACTAGGCTCAAAATCCAGCTCTATCTGTATTATTAGAATAATTTTACTGACCCAATATAGAGTCATTTGCAGCCTCTAACAAGGTTTTCTCAACAGATTTTTGTGTCAGCGCACTTGTGACAAACTGCAAAAAGAATCCAGAAATTTAGGTGAAAAGCCTTCTCCCATAGGTTTGCAGTTAAGAAATACTCTTTTAATTTTCACGTGATATATTAAAGAGTGCCCCATGTTATGTCCACAGCTTCACAGCTTTAAGTCTACAATATTATCATTGTCTTCTCTGATCCTTAGCCTCGATGATGTTCTTTATTTTAAAATTTCAATCTTGTCCTTAAAACGGCTATTTAACTGGTGAGATTAAATGCACATAAATGGACTCCTTTGACTTCTCAAGACATCTTTAGCATCAGATGTTATCTGGTATCAGCATTAAGGGGCCTGAATGAATATTGTATCACTTTTAATACCTCTTCATTTAAAGTGACTGGTTTGAGTTAGTCTAATTTGTAGTGTTTTATAAGGAAAATGTTGGAAAGTTCATTAGGTGGAAATCATTTTAAACACACAGCTGATGGGAAGTACTAATTCTGGTATTTTGATTAGAGTTTACAGAAAAAAACACACTAAGGCACTAAAAATGTGATACATCCTCACACCTTTTTTAACAACAGAGAGTATAAAATATATCAAGTTTCTATTGTTAGTAAATAGCCAACCAATCTCCAAACATTCTGAGCAGTCCAGCCTCGGTTTTTACCCCACTTCAGTGTTACAGCGCTGTAGATCACGCCTTCCACTTGTGCAGCTGACTTGCTAACAGAGTGACTGATGAATCCAAAGCCATGTGTTTGCAGGTGTACACGTTTATTCAAAATGATGAGCACAGATTGGTAATTATCATACGGAGCGGCAGGTTTGTGAGAAAGCATTGCAGAAATATTACTTTTTTCATGCACAGCTGGTGGGCCTTAAAATGACTGTCATCCTGCTGCTTTAAGTGCAAGAAAACATTTCACAGAGCTCCAAAAAAAAAAAGAGAGATCTCCATCATCACACAGCATGAAAGGATTTTAGGGTGGCAAAAGAATAGTTCTTACACTCAACATGAAAGGCTTTAAAGACCTGAATTCTTTGGCGGTTAAAACTCCTTTAAAAAAAATTTGTTTGTAATATTTAGTTTTTTAACATTTCATACATAAAACCAATTGCATTTCAAAGTCCTAATATTTGACACCTTTAAATCTTTTGATATTTTGTCCAGTCGTAGCTTCATATGTCATTCGAGTTTGTTCTATTATTTATAATTTTTTAGCTACTTAAAGGTCATCATTGGCCTAATGTACTCTTTTAAAATTGAATTAAATACATGTGAGTTCTATTTACAAGACTGGTAACTTTTGAAGACAACTAGTTGCACTGAATTGTATTTAGGGGTATTGGATTAAAGGGGTTTGAATGCAAATCAAAGCCAAGGATTTCAGATTTTTATCTGTGAAGAAAACCTTAAAATTAATCACAGCTTTCTGTTGTTCCATTACATAACCTAAACAGAGAAAACATTAAAAAAACATACTTTTGCACAGCCATACTTTAACAGCCTGCGTCTAAGTGAAAATCATCACGCTTAGATTTGTTCACAACATTGTTTTAGTGTTCCTGGATATATCAAAGATCTCTGCCTGAGTTTGCACACTAAACCCTGGAGACTTCTCTTTCATAAGTGACTAAAAATTTGGCACACTTCAGTTTTTTTTGTTTTTTTATTCAGATCTCTAGGGTGTTTTTCTGCTGGCTCTGTGTTTGGGCTTTGCAAAATACAGATTCTACACCATTTTGATACCAACAATAAAGAAATAATAATCAGTAGAACCATCTGAAGTGTTGTTTGTTGTGTATGTATTCATTTCATATAAGATGTAGTGCTATAAGAGCGGAATGGGAAAATTATGAAGAAATCCAAAGGGTGCATAGATCTGACCACCATCTTCTCCTTATGTTTTTTTTTGTTGTTGTAACGTTTTCTGATCATTTCAGTTTCTCCAAAGCCCCAAACCTAAAAGGGGTGACCTTTCTAGCTGTTAATGGTTGTATTCTCTCAGTGGCAAAGCTCTAGGCTCTAGGCAGCTAACGTGGCTTTAAGAAATTTGGCTGGGGGGAACAGAGGAATAATCTTTGCCTTTGGTCTTTCAGATGCCCATAAGGAGTCCAAGGTCACTTTCCTTGGAGCTGTTTATTCGATTTCCCCTGAAAAACTGGGCTAAGCTTGACAGAATATCATAAAAAGTAAAATAGATATTAGGGTTCGGATTTGCTTTCTGCGACCAGTTTGAAGTTTTACTACCTTTGTAGAGATGTTTTGTGTTATAGAAAAAGAAGAATCCTTTGAGGCCCCTTAAAAATATGGACACCCTCAGAAGAAAATGACAAAAATGCTATATATTATAAACTGTTTTAGCTCTTCTGAGGAAAAAAAATATAGTTCATAGAAGTTGAGAGAAAAGCCTGTATGTAGAAATATAACATGCAGGGATGGGATGTGAGTGTCTACTGGGGGACAATTACCTTCGCAGATATCAGAGATAAACTCTTCCTAGTTCAATGTTTTTCACTAATGGACCTGTAATTTATTTTACTCCACCTGCCTCCATCTTACTCAAGCTTAAAGAATTATGCACTACCTTCAATTGGTCTATCACAAAATCCCAATGAAAGTTTGTTTTGGTAATTTTAATGAATAAGTTCCCTGAAGAATGCATACTGATAAAAACTGTATATTAAATCTTAACATAAACCAATGGAATCACTTTGACATTTGCAAGACAATGTAATGCAACATATTTTCATAATGTTTTTTTTACACTTAACCATAAAGTTTTTTTTTTCCAACTCTCTTCATTTGATTTTATTCTCGGTGTCCAAGTATTTTTTTTAGGTTTACTAACCCACCACTAGTGCAAATGAAAGACATAATAAAGTGTACACCTTCGGCTATACACTGGGCTTCCATGTTTTGCATTTAGTGTGTCCCCTGCATCTCCAATCTGTATTTATTTTTCTTCTTTTATTAAATACTCAGTCACAGATGTTTCTGTGGACATTGAATAAATTAGTCGCTGTTAAGGAAGAGACACGTCAACTCTAAAAGGCTGCATTAACAGCTACGGCTTTGTAACCTTCAAGGCTGAAGTCACTTATTGTGACAATGCTTTTTTTCTTTATTAACTGAGGGTTCAGGGTTATGAGCATGCGAGCAAACAGCAATATATGGAAAGAATATCTATAAAACATTTTCTGCTATTCCAAATGCTCCACTTTACATCGTTGTCCTTGGCCAGGTTTCAAGGATGGAGTGGCAGACATCGCTGCTGCATTTGAATAAACTTGAAATGTTTCAAGAATGAAGAGGCACTTGACATCCCTCGGTGTTACCACTTTAGATAGGTACCGCATCAAACAGCCAGCACGCTCAGTCTAATTGCCCAGATTATATAACTGATCATTTGGTCTAAAACAAGATAAGAAGCTTATGCTAGATTTATATTGCTCCAATTTTCCTCCTTTCATTCTATACGGTGTTAGTGATGCTGGTCTTCTACAGCAGCATTTGTTTTTTTTAGACTTTGGAAACTGAAAACAGGATAAATAATATCCAAACTTTGCCCACCTCTAATATGACATATTTACAATGCTTGTCAACTTAAAAAAAGATTGCACATCTTCCACGGGACCCACTAAATGATTCTATTCTACCACCCCAACTCAACAATGGCATGGATTGGGCGTGCCAGCTGGCGGCTGATGCAGAAACTCCTTCAAAAATAATTGCTTTGATGCAATTTTGGCTTATGCAAGGACTTTCCAAAAGAATTCAGCATATACCGTATATCTTTTTTTTAAGCAGCAAACGTTTGAAACCTTATTTATACTTTTTTTTATATTTATGTGATATCTGATAAACTGGAATATTGTTAAATTATTAAATTAAAACATAATTTTTCACTTACTTGATATCCATGTGACACACTTTGAATAGATTATATGTAAGTACCAGTGCACAGTAAAGACAATAACATGATTCAAGAAATAAGGGACAACTCTGACTAAATGGGAACCTTGTTAGAATAGATAAGACTGAAAATGGTTAGGAGGCTGCAAGGAATGAGGCTGACAATAACACTGAGGAAGACAAGCACTGGTTGTCTTCAAAGGTTAAAACGTTTTAGATTTAGAAGGCTCAGCTAGATTTAGATTTTCCTTTTAGATCTGCCAGCTTCATCTTTGATACACAGCTGACAATGTCTAATGCACTGGACTATTTCAATTCTTCTTATTTGCAAGAGTTCCTCTATAAGAAAATCTGTTTCTCCCTCAGCTGCTCTTAAATTTTCGAGTTAATCAAGGATGCAGTTTTGTTCCCTTCTTATTTTCCCATTAGAATTTCCTTTACGTTAACATTTCATTTATTGAAAGGCAGACGACACAGCAAAGGCAAAAAGCATCATTTTCACTACAAACACTTTGTGACTGCTTTAAGGTTGGATGGCTTTTACATTTATTAAATCTAACTGATAATAAAACATTGTTTTGCTCCCAGTGAAAATCACAGTGCTTCTTGCTGGTGAAGATTCTCAGTCATCCAGGTCATAGTCATTCCCAAAAATGACATTTGGGAATTATAGTGCTTCTGATTATTTAGGTAGCCTATAGCAGTGCATAAAATGTCATGCTAATACTTGGGTTGAAACTGATTATATCTGGTTTTACCTTTAACTTTAACCCAATTCACAATTTAATTAGTCATTTAATCTGTTCAGTTTGGTCCACAGAGGTCATCATGCCTTTTCAGTTGTTGCTTTTAAAATGTGGAACCAGTTGCCCTTTATATTAGACAGGCTACTCCCAACTTTTACTGCAAGGTAAGAGTTTAATCTTTTGGGTTCTCTTTATTGTTATATTTTGTCAGGTTTTCTATTAAATTGCTTTAAATTATTGTTGTGTTGCTTTTATATGCAACACATTGGTCAGGGGAAGTTTTTCTTAAATATGATATGAAAAGAACTTTGATTTGATTTAAATACACCCTATTTGGTAAATCTTTTTCAATTAGCTGGACTACATGTTCTTTTTTTGACCCAGAACCTGTTTTTCATCCTGTCCCTGCTTGTGACACACAAGCTGTTGGACATAATATTGCACAATTAAAAGATGATGTCACATCGACTAACGCAGTAATTATGGGTACCAAGCTGAAATGTATTACAGCTATCAAGAAACATGCTTCAAATTACGTGTTTAGATCATATCTCCCTGTACTTTGATTCTTGCTAATCTAAAGTCGGAACAACAATAAAGATAATAAAGTGCCTCTGCAATGCAATGAGGGCTATTACAGGACAGATAATAGGCTCCTGGTCATAAATAAATTTTAATGCAACAAATGTACCCAAGAAGGTGAAGAGCTTTAAATGCTGAACCTCTCATATTGTATTCATATGTTGAACTCACTCTGACATCTTTTATAAAATAAAAATGAATCTTTCACAGTATAAATGTCTAAAACACCTCTGGAATTAATTTCAAAACCCCTTAGACCTTGATCTGACCCTTTTAAATATTAGAAACCCTTTGAGATCGAATTTATTCACTGCAAAATACACATAAAATAATTCATAGCTCTTCCAACTCAACAAATGTAGTTGATTTTTTTTCCCTTTGTTGTCTTTTGTGATGTTGACAAAAAAGAGCTAGATGAGACTTGCTTTCAGTGCAGAAAATTACTTTCCAAATTTTCTGTGGATACTCATGGACTAAGTCCAAGGTTTGTGTAAGAACCTGAAATAAAGGTTTGAAAGTTTCAGAATATATATTTTTTCTTTTTGTGCATTCTTCTGTGGGTCTATTTTGAAAAGAGGATGTCAAAACGAATAGAACATCAGAAAAATAAGGACAAAGAAGACTTTTATTCTTTTTTTTCTGATATAGAAATAGAGGAAAAGCTATGTCGAGAAAATGAAAAGAAAACTGGTTTCTTTAAAGGTGTAATACTGCATAGCCGTTGGTGCATTGGTGGCGTATTGATTATAAAATGTTTTTTCTTAGAATTACAGAATGAAGAAGCAATGTGGTGGCTCAGTCCCGAGACGCTCCCGTCTCTGATTATAGTGGGATATGTCTTTGCAAGTTTGCTTTGTCTTCTGTCCGTCCTTCTCAGAGAACACATTATGTAATATGTTTTGACTTATGTTCTGGATGCTTAGAAAACACAACACAGCTGCTATTTAATGAGAGCAGTAAAGATAAGAAACAGGGAGGCACTGAATGAACATGCAATAGAAATGCAAAGAAGAAAAAACTGAAATATTTTGGAATTAATGGAATCTAAAGAATAAAAAGTGTATAATTGCTGGACATAACATTTCTCCAAAGGAAAAAAAAACAGATTTAAATATATAGAGGATGAAAAACATTTATATTTATAGATTTTCTTTATTTTCTTGTCAGATTGAAATGTTTGAGATTTTCTAATTAATTTATTAAAAACAAAATATCCTCAGTTATATACAACACCACACTGGATAGCTTTTTAACATGGCTGATCTGTTTAAAGCCATGCCAGAGAATTTTAGTTAAATTTAAATCCAGACTTTGAGTGTGCCACTTCAGAATCTGTATTTTATGTTGTTTTGAGGCTTTTTAAAGACTCACTTGCTGGTGTATTTCAGATCATTTTCCAGCTCCCAAATCACAATGTCATAATTGTTTTGCTGCTCAACATCTTGTTATGTTCTATAAGGTCTTAAAGTATACGGCTCATTCTCTATATTTTTTTATGGCATTGCCATAATCGTTAGAATTCCAGTTTGTGTGGGTTGTTTGTTGTGTTTTATCTCTCCACCACCAGGTTGTGCCCTATCCTCGATGGCCCTCCCTGCACATCTTGCGGCTCGTTGGGTCATTAGCAGAGGAGTACTTTAGCAGCGGGCTGTCACCACCTCGACGCCAGAGTGTTTGCCAGTATTGGGAAGACTTCCTGTGTTACTGGATAAGCCTGGACCTTCTACCCCTGGAAGGGTCTGCTGAGTCTCAATGAGTAAGGGGTAAACATCCACATGATCCCTTCAAGTCCACTCCTGGATAACCAAGTGACAGTCCACTCCTTTACTCCTCTGGGTCCAACGTATGTCTGCCTGTCGGCTCTTCAACGGGTTTCGTCTTCTCGGTTCTGGTTCACCAGTCCACTGAGTTCCAGCAGTGTTTCCCCACTGAGTTTCAATCTCCATCAGTGTTTGCTAACCTACAATAAACCTGTTAAACTTTTACTCTTGGTCTCTGAGTGGTTCTCTGCATGTGGGTCCGATCTTTAAAGCCCATTATGACAATAATAGTTTAATTCCTTTTGCGTTTCTTTGCGTGTTTCTTTGTTTGTTCTGTTTGATCTCCTCTATTTTATTCCCTTTATGTTAATATCTGTATTTCCATTTTGATAAGCTTGTCCTGGCTGCTCTGTGTTGATTAGTTCTTTCCCTCAGACTTTCTGCTTTTCTTCTGTATCAGCTGTTCCTTGTAATCTTATGATTATCACACAGGCGTTCACCATCCTTTTCCTCATTTCCTTTAGTATTTAAGGTCTTTTTTGGCCATTGTTCTCCTGCCGAGTCATCCCATTCCACTGCTTGTCTTCTCTCAGTTACTGTCAGTGTTTCATGTTAAATCCTGTCTTATGAGGTATATATCTCCATATCCATCCTGTGTTTCAATCTGCTTTTGGGTCTGACTCCCAGCCACACCCAAAGTGGTGAAAAGCTAAAGCCTACAAAATCCCCTTCAGGGCTTCCCTATATAATTTATAAGGGACCTCTTACTGTGAAGTGCTATCACAAACCCTCCAAAACTGTCACTTTGAATGGGCCTCATGGAACAGTTTACTTGTATTAGATGGAAGAGCACTTCAGTAGTTGATTTTTTTTCTTATTTTTTTACTAGTTCCCGGAAACAAGGTGTATGCTTAAAATACATTTTCCCTGAACTCACAACATCCCAAGTCACAGTATTTTGTGGGTTTTTAACCTCACTAACAATTTATTCAAAACACTTGTATTAAAACAAGACAGACAGTGGGATTATTCACAGCGTTTAGTAAAAAATTTAGTGGATTTGTGGTAGCCGCGGCTAGGGTGTGTATAACTGGAAGCTCTGGTTAAAGAGAAACACAGGTTAGTGACCACGACAATCATACGGAGGATGATTATTCATGTGTGGCACCAACCTGGTTTAACTGTTAAGTCCATTGTCAGGGAACGAGGCAGAATCAAGCCGGTAAGCTGCCAACGAGATGCGGCGGGCGCCGCCCAGAGTGTCCCAGATGCTGTAGGAGTCCAAGCCAGGTCAGGGAAACCGATCAGAACAGGACGACTCAGAAGTCCGTGAGTTTGAAGCCCGGTCAGAGATACTGATCAGGAAAGGAAAAGGCTGGTTTAGGGTCCTAGGACTCCACAGACAGTTCAGGCAGAACGTTCAGATGGGAACGCTCAGGTCCGCTCAGGGGATAAGAGGCAGATCAGGATGAGAAAATTAGAACCATTTAAGAACTCTAAAAATCCTCTTTCCATTGGCCTCTGAGAACAACATAATCTTGCCCTGATAGCTGGATGCAAGTACATTAAATATAGCAGAAGCAGGTGGATCAGATGAGCGGTAATGAGAAACCAGGCAGAGTTAGACAGCTGAAGGGAATGAATCAGTAATAGTGAGTTAGTTTCAGATACTGTTTTCTCTCAGAAAATGTAACACTCTGTGGTGAATGTTATTTAAGAGTGCTGCTGTTTGCTTCCAGTCTGAGGCTGAAAAAGTTTTCTGTATTGTTTCTGCCAGATTCCCCGTAGGTAGTTATAAAACATTTCTGTGAATTTAGGCTGTGCTGGTAGGAAATGAATGTGAAAGTACGCAGCAAATACTTTCTATCATATCACATTGGCATCAAAGGTCACTTGAAACCACCGCTGACTAACTTTGTCAAATGAATCTATCAAAGAGGCATCCTTCTGAGGCAATTGGCCCTCTCAGCTGTCAGCTTAACACTGGATTGGACGTTGATAAGGTGTACTGTTCTGCGACGCACCATTTCAACTTTGTCCCCTCAGACAGACTCCAAAAGTTCTCCTACACACTCAAGCGTATTGATCTGATTGTCTGTTGCATTTTCTCTCCTGTCGGAGAGTTTCATTGAAATTTCATCAGCTGCTCTCTTCTCTGGATAATGACACTGACACCAGACATGGTAAGATCACTGCTTTTCTTATTCAAGAGGAATGTTTGATAAAAGAGAAGCTTAGTTAAACCCTGGTCTGACAGTTTATATTTAATCAAACAAGTGAAGAGTCCCTCAAATAAGAGAGGGGCTAATTAGAAAAAAGATTTGCCTTTGTTAAAGAGAATCAAAAGGCTAAAAAATCATCTAATTATCTTTAGGAAAAGGAGAATTCCCTTTAAATAATTCACTTCTGGTTTCAGGAGTGCAAAGGAATGCACAACTTCAACCTGCTCACCAGCATAGAGGAATCAACTGGATACTATCCATGGACACCTAATGAAGTATGTTCCTTCATCATTCACCACAATTTGCTCCAAACATAACAGCACTTGGGAAAAATATTTGAAACCTCATATTCATTTAATGCCATGATAAAAATTGATACTTTAACTGTGAAGTCCACTGTGAGCACAGGCCATGTCTGACTGCAGAATATTACTGCATCACATCTCGTCTTTTTACTGGTATGCTACCTGCCTTATAATCATATAGGTGAAATCCACCGGCGGCCGTGGATTTCATTTTTATTTAAGGCAATAAAGGGTTTATTTTATTCTTAAACACACAATATATATATATGCTATCGGATTTGAAGTTAAAAATAAAAATCCACTCCAAAACACTGTACAAAGGGGCTCAATTAGAAATGTTGCTCCCTGGTAAGATTTGGATGACTTCAATATAATTTTCAATTCAGTATATTTATAAAGCGCCAATTTACAGACAATTCAACCAGATCATACAGTCAAACTAATTCAAAGTTTTCTATCTAAATTGCATCGACTCATTGATTCCAAGGCAATCCCTCAGACCAAGCATGCCTGTAGCGACAGTGGAGAGGAAAAACTCTTTTAACAGGAAGAAACCTCCAGATTTTAGAATCTACAGAATTTTTGTAACCATCACGAAGTTTCTAAGTGCATTTTAAAAAAACTGGTTTCATCCTTGTCATAACCTCAAATTTTAAGCATAGTCCTGATTTGTCCATCCAACAGGCTAAATGGGGATTTAAGCTGATTTATTCCTTAAGTTATTTTAAGTTAGTTCTCTCTTGTCCCTCTTTGAGCAATCCGAATGGCTGCAAAACTGCCCAACGGATGCCTAACAATGCCTAATATGTAGCTGAATGTTCTTAGGACCAAAAGACTCACATTTATCGTTCTAAGCACAGGCAGTTTGAATAGATTAATCTTTGTCCCCTCTGACCAGATGCCTTTTCATCAGACAATATTTGACAAAGTCAGAGTCAGGCAGGTTTGAGTCTTGGTGGTCTTTTGAAACATCGTAGCCAACTTTGGGGCACATAGTTGAGCTTGGACATAGTTGGGCTATAAAACAGAACAAGGATCCCAAACACAGGAGAAATCATTTCGGCATAGATGAAGTGTGCTTACATTAAATATCTCTGATGCTTTCCTCAGAGTCCTGACTTCAACCCTTTCAGATTTGAAGGGATTATTTGGACCACCGTCGTTTGCAGGAAACCAATGAACTTAAATTAGTGTTATTAAACTAAAACAAACAGACAAAAAAAATTGGTTTGTTGATAAAACATTTCAAAAAAGTTAGAAAAGGTAAAAAAAAAAAAACCACTGGACTTTGTTTCCCAAGTTTGAAGATGTTTCGCTTCCCTGCCAGGAAGATGTTTCAATTCAAAATGTCTTGATTTGTGTTGAGTTCCAAGTTTTATAGAGTAGCCCAAACAAAGCCTTGTTTTGGCTTAAAAAACATGCAAATTGGACCGAAAGAATAGGTCCACCTCTTTGTAATGAGTTGTTGAGGTTGACTATGGCCTGGATGACTGAGAATCTTCACCACCATATTGATAAAACATTGTGTTTTTTTACTTGCTAAAAATAGTAAAATAAATATCATACAGAGTATGAGTATGATCATACCCCTGTCAGGTAGATTTGGAGGTGGATTTATTATAGGCAATAGGAAAATCTCCCCAAAATAAAAGCCAATCCAGAAGTTTTGAAGAAAAAAACAACAACTTCTTATTGCTGTGTTATTTTAAAGGCAAGCTGAACAATATTTCATTTAGTTCATTTAGCATAAATGCTTGTAATGGATGCATTAAAGCATCTGAGTAGCAGTGAAGGTTTCCTTCGCTGATGTGCACTTATCCTCTTTCTTCTCCTCAGTCTCCAAGCCCTCCGGGCAGTGGTGCTGATGACTTCCTAGACACTCTTCTGCATGACTCCTCGGTGCCAGCCTCCCCCCTGTGGTCTCCATGCACCACAGACAATGGTGTTAACGAGGACCCCCTGGTAGAACTTACAGAAAGCCCCCATCCAATCTCCTGCACACTGTTCCCTACCCTTGACACACAGGTTTTTCCTCAGCCCACCAACCTGGAGAATCTACCTGCTGCAAAAGAGAAGGTGCCTGATTTGTCAATGGATTTCGGTAAGGCTAAAAAGCTTAATCTAACCTCACATTAATAATTCTGATGAAAAGTAAATGCTTAGATCGGTATCTTATATAGAACAAAGCCTGATCTTCTGCCCTACTACATTGTGTTCCCAGCATCCTGCACATTCTATCATTCTCTTCTTCTCTGACAGTGTTGCAGCTCACTAAGTTTGCAGGACATCATTAATTCGCAGCTCTCTCCCGCTCCAGCACAGCATTTCAATCACACTGGCATTTAGACCTCCTTCATTCTTTTTATTTTCAGTCAGTCATCTGTAGATTTGCTGCTGTGCATAATTGTATAAATATTTGACAGTTATGCATCGGGGTTTACATAATTATCCTTTGGTCTGCCCCAGTTTGAGTAAAACTTCAGCTGTCAGACAAATGGCCTCCCTTTAAACTTCAGAAAGTCAGGGTATGCAAAGAAATCTACGGTTGACTCACGGACTGCAAAGTAACTATCTGGCCTGTCAGTATGCCGTGCATCGGGTCATATGGTGGTGTAGGTGTTATGGCAAAACAGTTACTTTACAAAACAGTTACAAAGGACATTTTTCCAGAAGAGAGAAGATTATTTTCCCTGATGAATCCTTTTAGGTCTTTTTACAACTGATCTTCCACTATCATCTGCATTAAAACTGTTGCATTTTAATATTTACCCTTCTTCATGAAATATGACTGCATGAATCACTTGCCGATGAAGGACTAATCATTGCATTCAATTAGAAGCAGCACCTGGATTCTTACTCTCTGTCTGCCTGTTAATAAAGAGAGATTATTTTCCGAATTAGCAATATACTGGAAAAGATTGTGAAAGCATTAGAACTCTTGTGTTGCTGCAGGCAAAATGCTTTTTAAACAGATATCACTTTTATTTATACAAGTTGTCTTATTAAGATTCTGTTGAAGAAAGACCTGTTTTGATAAAAACCCAATTAAAAACACAACAATAAAACAATGCAAAGTAAAAGGTTTGACTCAATTTAGATAAGCTAATAAAATTAACTAAGACGTTCCTTGCTTTTCATGATTTTTGTCTGAAGAGGAGGCCTGGTATTGTTTCTTGTGAAGCCCTGGGGTTGACAGTTAGCTCTATATAAACTCTGCCACAGGACAGTGCATTTGGTAGTCTTTGTAGACCTCTCTTCAAATGGAAGAGTTCAAGGATCATGGTTTGGTGTTTATGAATGATTGTAGGATGGAAGAGAAGGAGGTTAGTTGAATCAGGGCTGATGAGGGTGTTGCTCCAGTGTTTCAAAACCAAGAAGGGAAGTTCAACATTTTACCAGTCTTTGTTCCAGTCCCCTCGCCATGAGAAGTGGATCATAAACCAAAAGGAACAGAACTTGTTCAAGAACAAGAACTTTTGTCAAGCCTTAGAGTCGGTGTGAGAAGCTCTGTTAATGGGAGAGCCTTTGAGAGGAGCAGCATCTCCTCTATGGAAGGAATAAAGTATCTAATCAGGAAGCCACTATTGCACCTACTAATGGAGGTTTATTTTAGGAATATTCCACTGTGAGGAGATCCAAAGACAATCTTTGAACATATCTAAAGGGACTAGGTCTATCTCCTCATGTCTGGAAATCCTAAAACGATCTAGAGTCGCTGGGGAGTGTGATGACTGGATTTCCCCCCCTAATCATCCTCCTCCCCCACAGCCCAATGTCAGATAAGCAGGGTGGGTGGGCATTTTCATTTATCTGGTAAAGGTACTTTTTCAAATGCTTTCAGAAATTTTTATTGGAGATAAAAGAAAAATATGTTTTTGTAGGTTAAGATTAGAGGATACGAAGAACCAGAAACATAAGTATGAATGCTGATATTAACTTATAGATAAAGTGTTTATCCAAAGCATGGTTTTATCTTATCCAATCTTGTTCTCTCTCTATTTGCTTGTGCTCGGATCCAAACTTAAAAAGCATGGGATTTTTTATTATTGCTATCGAGATGACAGTCAAACTTATGTCCCATCTTAAAAAGAAAGATGCCCACTCACCGCCTTAATCAAGTGTCTTGATGATATAAAGGCCTGGATATCTCTGAACTTTTAAAATTTTTAATGAAAGAGAGACTTGAAGTGATGGTTCTTGGTGACACCACTGGCATAGATCTGGGCTCTTTGGCCCAACAAACCAGTCATCACTAACCTGGGGGTAAATGTGGATGCTGATATGAAGCTTGATAGCCAGATCAGGACGGTTGTCAAATCAATTTGGGCACCTGGCCAAAATAAAGTCAGTTCTTTCAAGGTAACATTTATTACCACTCTGCTGGATTATTGCACTGCCCTTTATGTGGGGGTTAATGCCTCCTCCATTGAATCATCTGTAGATTGTTCAAAATGCTGCAGTATTAGTACATCTCCCCAATTTTAGCCTCACTCCACTGGCTGCCCATACACTTTAGAATTCATTTAAAACTGCTTTTATTTGCTAAATAGCATCAAGCCAATGCTTGAATGGGCTTGAGAAAGCAGGTTTCCTTATAGACCTACTTGCTCTCTCAGTTCAGCTGGTCAGCTGCTCCTCAGAGACCCTAAAACTAAGCGGAAGTTCAGAGGGGACCTCAAATTTTTTGTTGTTTTTTCTAAGATAGCTTACTTTTAAAACCTAAATTGATCATTTCTAAATTTAAATCTAACTGTTCTGTTGCATCCTTACAGATGAGCTTTAAAACTGGAGGATCAACCTTTGTTAAATATTGTTTTACAGTTTTATAGGATATTCAAATGGCAAATATGTCATACCATAACTGAAAAAAAACCAAAAATTAAATAGTATAATAATCAAAATTTTCTGTCAAAGCTGAAAACATTGCATTATCAGCGGGAGTAAAACCCTGGGAACAAATTGGAGCCTTGACACTGATGAAGATAATTTATCAACCCTGCTGTCTGAGTTTCTGCCCCTGATGTGTGAGAACAGCTTCTTTTGAACTGTGACAAATTCAAACTGTGACAAACCATGTTAACTCAGTGTCTTATCTATCTGATACCTTCGTCTTCCTCAGCTCATCAGCTCTTTTTATGTCTCATCTGCCTGTGGCGCTCCTTATCTCCCCTGCCATACTCTTTCTCTCCCCTGCTTTTAGTCCGGCACGTGAAAACGATGCGACCAAAATATAATTACATCTCAGTGTCTGATTTGAAAATTAGAAGCTGTATTTCTATGGCTTTATCAGGTCATTTAATTTGTTTGGAGAAATATCTTCAAACTGGCCTCGTAGATATAACCGCCTCAGCTTCATGACCTGATTCAGTTGCTGCTGTAGCAACGAGAAAGATCTCCTCCTCCACATCCTCCTTGTTCACATTTTCGAAAGCATGACTTTTTTTCCTTTTCTTTGGAGGAAAAGCTTTTACACGGTCTGAAAATCACTTGACCAGCTAACAGCAGCTGCAGGCTTTTTTTTTTTTGCTTTCTCTTGACATTCTTACCCTTTAAATTTGCTCAAGCCAGACAGTGTGAAGCAGATGTGGTATCTTATTAATGCATAGAGCAACAAAATAAATAAAAAAAGGTCTGACTGTTCTCTATATGTATGTAAACAGATCTATATTTTCCCAATTTTTCTTCTCCTCTTGACAGCACTGTATGTTTTTCCTGTATAGCTTAAAAGTTAGAGTGTTAGCTGTTTGTTGTTTTGTTCCTTTCCTTCAACTAAAGCCAATTTTGTGAGTCGCATTCACCTGTATTTTATTTGTTGCAGGCTGGGAGTCAGAGGGCAGTCATGAAGAGTTTGGTATTACATATTACCTTTCCGACAGCCAAGCCCCACTGCTGCAATCAACCTGCACGCTCACAGTAAAAGACCTGCTTTTATCCAACCTGGGACAGAACGTAAGAAGACTTAAGCATCCATTAGATACACTTGTATTTGTTAAAAAGCTTACACTGCAAAACTAATTAAATCTCAATAAGTCTTTTTGTTTTAAATAAGTGCATTTTTTTTTAAATAAAGGAGGTAAGTGAGGCATTTTACCAATGAAAAAAAGACAATTTACATTTAAGATAAGAAAAAAAAATGTGTTGTCTTATTGTGCATTATTATCTAATTGTCTAATAAAAATGCTCCATTGGCAAATCATCCCATTTACCAGTTCAAATTAAGGCAAAATATACTTCTTTTAAGACATTTTTTAGTTATTTCTCCATTATTTTTGCAGTGCATTGTCTTATTTCAATTGCATACTACAATATGATCCTATTTTAAGAGTAAAAATACTCACTCCATTGACAAATCATCTTATTTACCTACTCATATTAAGGCTAGATACACTTAATATAAGAAATTTGTACTTATTTCTAGATCGTTTTTGCAGTGTATATCAGTATTTTTGTAACTGTTTTTACTAAGCTGTGTTAGTAAATACTAACACAGTACTAACACAGTGTTTATATCCGACCATCAAAACTCAATAAGTATATAGTTAGTTTTCTCACATCCTGTCTGTTTGCTCTCTTTATTATTTTAAAGGGGTCATAGAATGATTCTATAGGGTATATAGTGCTGGTCCTTAAGGTCTCTGTATAGGGTATGTAACATTGGTTGGGCTGAAAATCGCATATTTGCTGTTCTATGAGCCCTAATGCAAGCCTAGTTATAAGCCCTGGAATTAAACAACAGGTTTTCTTCCTTTTATGGTATGCTCATGAATATTTAGATGAGCTGTGCGCTGATTGGTTGGTTTACAACGAGCGAAGCTGCTGAGCAAAGACGCATCATAGCAACAAGCACTCACTGACTGAAACATCAAATTGTTGATATGGTAGTGTGACCACATGTCCTCTTTTTCCCGGACATGTCCTACTTTTCATACCTAAAAAAATGTCTGGGGGGAATTTCAAAATCGTCTGGGATTTTGGTCGACTACAGCCCAGCACAGACTGGACAGGACGGGCATTTGAAACGTGCCATGAGCTCCGGGGCTGGCTTGAGCAACAAACATAATGCTGACACAAACAATACCTGTAATCATCTCCTTAGTTCTAGCTGCGTCATAAACTATGCTGTGTGTCGACTCATTTTGCTGTGGCTTTAGGGTGTTCCTTTCTTAAAAAACAATATTCCAATTATTTCTACAATCTTAAGGATAATTTTTGTTCAGTAAGAAGAAATATGTCCATATTACCAACATTTTGACTGAGTGGTTTCTCCATCATTTTCTATACCAGTATTCCAGCGTATTCTTATTGAGATTTGGAGGGGTTCCTGTTTAAAAAACATTTTGTTTCCCTTGAACAACATGCAGTGTGTTGACTCTGTTAGTGGTGTCTCTTCCTTGTGTAGATGGATAGCATCAAAGTTGTTTTTTGTTTTAAACTGCTCAAGATAAAGATGGATTATGACATATTTATTAAAATTTTCAAGATTTCGTAAACAAATACAGTCAAAACTTTTTGCTTTATTTATAACCACAGACCTCTTGGTCAAATCCGGCTCTCAAACAAGTAGCACACCCTTAAATGAGAATAATTTTATCAGCTCGTATTCACCTTTCATTTCTTCCTCTACCTGGAACTGTTTCTGACAGGCGCAGCGAATCGCTCAGCATTCCTTGCAGGAGCTTGTGCTTAATGAGGATGAGAAGAAGCTTCTAGTTAAAGAGGGCATAAATTTGCCCTGCAAACTACCCCTATCCAAGGTAAATGAGCTGGTAACAGATGTTAGCAGTTCCTATGTAGACAAACACAACCCTTACCAATTTAATTAACTTATTTAGAAATATAAATACGAAGGTTCGGTTAAAAAAACAAACATTTTTCCACCTTCCTAACCTATATTTCTCTAACCTTTCTCTTCTTCATGTCTTTTTCTCCACTTGTCCTTGTTCTAACATCCGTTGTTTCATCTTCATGACAAGTTTGAGGAGAGGATTTTGAAGAAGATCCGGCGGAAAATCCGCAACAAACGTTCGGCTCAAGAAAGCAGAAAAAAGAAGAGAGAATATGTTGACAGTCTGGAAGGGAGGTAAGAAATCAAATGTGCTCAGCATCATAGCCCAATGAGACGGTGTTTCTCATTAGTTTGACCTAGAAAGCGACAATTTTCATTTGTAGTCATTTGTAGCACATCCTGAAACACGCTGTATCGTCATCTTTGATGTATTTCAAAAACCTCAGCAAAGCTTTAGAGAAATATTAACTCAGTTAATATTAATAAACATTAGATTTTTGTTGTTTTTTTAGGATAAGAATCAACAAAGAAAATAAAAAAAAAACAATAACACCTACAGTAATGCTGTCACAGAGGACAGAACCCTTCCTATAATATACAAATATAAATTCATTCAGAGGTGATGTATAAGGTGAAAATTTGTAACACTAAAAAACAGAATTAATTTAACTTTTTTTTTTTACTTTATAAGCATAAACCACCATGTGTATCAAGAAAAATCTGAAAAAGTATTGCATGCATTTGTATTCAGCCTTCCTAGGCACTACATTATTAAACAACCTTTGATGCAAACTGCAAGTCTAAAAGGTACAAATGTTTTTGTAAAACACAGCAATCTAACCTGTAAGACTGTTTTCTTATCTATTTCTAAGGACTGAAAAAACATACAAGTACAAACCTCCTTTTCCTCAATAAGGTCCAATTTTCACGATTCAATAGTAAGAAAGAAACTGAGGGCGAAACCACTATGGACATAAAGGATGGTCTCATGTTCGCTCAAAACAATCTTAATGATCTTTAAGAGTTTTTGGAGAACATTATATGGGCTAACCTGAACGAAAAAAAAGGATGGAGGTGATGTGATGGTCCGGGGCTGCATTGTTGTCTTTGTGTGACGTGTAACGGATGGAACCATAGATTCTGCTCTCTATCAGGAGAACAAAAGTCCAGTCAATCACACATGTGTTATGGAAGTAGGGCAATGATTTAAAGCACAGCAACAAGTTCACTTTTTGAATGGCTAAAGAAAAATAGAGGTTTTGAAGTAGCCCAGTCAGGTTTTAATCGCTTTGTGCTTTGTGATATTAAATCCTCCAACGTGACTGAAATAAAACACGTCTGTAAAAAAGAACTGGGTCAGTGTTCTTCCACAGTGATGGAAAATATTTATAATGATTGTTGTCGCTAACAAGGGCAGCTCAAGCTGGTAGGTTTAGCAGATTTACTTTTCACGCTCAGCGATTGGTGTAACGTGGAAGTTATAATTCTTATGTTTTAGTTGCTGTTTGCGAATATTTTTCAAGATCTGCAATTGTTTTGCCTTAAGATTACAATCAGTACCTTGTTTATTATAAAGAGTTCATCAACTCTGAATAACTCTGGCATAATAAGGCTTATGGATGTCATTCTTGCGCCGTTTAATTCAGAGCGGATACGGGGTTGATGTGTTAGAGCTGTTTTTGTGGAAAATGTATTTAAAAAGACAAATCATTCTGTTAAAAAAAAGCAAAATTGGCAAAATGGGTAACAGTTTGTGTTGAACCATGGTTAATAAATCAAAAAGTATAGCAGATACTGATATGAATGTTTAACTGTGAGAATCAGGAGGATTTGGGGAAATATTATCCCAACTATCATGTCTCTACAAAAGGCTGTGCTAACGATGTCATTTTCTATAAATAAATCAAATGAGGATTTTGTGATTTGAGGCAAAGTTTTTGTATTAGAGAGAAAATTCACAAAACTCCACAATAATATGAACAATTTCCACTAGCACAAGATATGCCAAAATGGAGATGAATATGGAAGAAATGTGCCAGTGATCAGGAACAAATTTATAGTTTTTTTAATCATTTGTGACACCACTGTTATGACTCCTAGGAGCATCTGTAACTCTATTATCCCAAAGACATATTCTCGCTATGATCCATGACAGTGATATAGATCCTGCAGAATAGATACGTGCTAGGCCTTATCCTGAACTGTCATGTCACTGAGTGATAAGAACTGTGGGACATTTTGATATCCGGTACCTCATTCATTTTAGGCTGTAATCTCAGGCAGCATTTAATGTAGCAGAAGGCCAACACTGATCAGCTGAACACAGAGAATATGTGAGAAAAAAAAACTATTGATGTAGCAGAAACATCACAAAGATGCACATCATGTGGTTTGACTGCTTCAAAGAAGCACACGGATCTAAAGTGGATCGGAAATCAAAATAAAAAAAAAAGGGGCATGGAGTTCAATTACAAGCAATATTTCAATCTTTGGACATCTCCAACCACGGCTTAATCCATCCTCCAAAAATAAATGGAACGACAAGCTAGGTAAGGAGATTATTAATCAGAGCAGAAGCCAAGACACCCTGTGGTATAGCTTTGAAAGACCTGCATAGATCATCACAGCTCAGGTGAGAGAATTTGTCAACAGAAACTATTGTTATGACTCAGGAAGAAATTCATAACAAGTCCTGTTTGCAGTTTGCTACTAATCATGAAGGGGACAAAGCACAGGTATAAAAAAGGCACTCAGATCAAATGAAATGAAGTAAAGTAATGCATTTCAGCCTAGAGACAATTTGCTTTGTGCAAATTAAGATTAATGCCACACATATGTAACCAAACAGTCTTTATAGTTAAACGTAGTGGCTGCAGCATCCGAGGATAATTTTTTCTTTAGCATCAAGAAGCTGGTTAGAGTTCCTTGGAAGATACATAAAGCTAAATACAGGGCAATCCTGAGAGAGAAGCTGTTAGAGGCTGAAAAGACCTGCCACCTTATAGCAAATCAGCCCGCCAAGAAACAGTTTTGGGTTGTAGCCTGAAAAAAGAAATGTAGAAATACATGCCTACTTCTGCAAGGCAATACATGATTGAGTTTGTTTGGGGTGAATATTAAGCCCGGGTTTGAAGGTGTTGGTTTATGTGGTCGGTAACCCTGCAGTGTCTTCCTACACCTCTTAGAGTGAGATGTTCAACAATGAAATATAAAAAAAAAAATCATCAACTCAAATCTGTATTGCTGCCGCAGCAATGCTTGAGCAAAACCTGACAAGATGCGCTATGACTCATCAGACGGGTAGAAGCTTTGCTGAGATTAAGCTGAATTCAGGCATTCTCCTCCCTCTCTGTCTCCAGGCTGCAGAGAGCCTTACCTTACAAGCTGCCAGCCTGAAAATTTCTCAGTAAAGATGGAAAGCGTGCCTGCTTCCCACGTGTTGGCACTTTCCCCTTACTTGCTGATCACTGGCACTATCATGGGAGAGGATTATTAAGGCAAGTGCAGCAATCTCTCCAGTTTACCAATTGACATAAGGTTGAGGTTAACTTGGCTGCTGTTTCCAAATCTGCAAACTGATTAATCCCCGAAAAGCGTTATCTGATAAGATATATAAGAGAGTTGTTTAAACACAAATAATAATGCACATTATTTCCTATTATGAGTCAGTTGACCGTTTGAACAGTTCTGTTTTCTTCAATGTTTGATGTCATAAGCAATCTGACTCACAGCGAGGCCTCAATCACATTGTTAGAAGCTTTATTTGTGTTGCTCATGCCTTTTGAAATTCTGTGCAGCAGCTTAAATGGGATGCTATTAACATCTCATTCAGGCCAGCTCTGTTGGATCTTATTAACAAAAGTTTCATGATGGGCTCAGATTGTCAGTGCTATTGAGTGGAGTCAGCGTCTGCTCGTAATTAAACCAGCTTCATGCAGAGCATAACAACAGGCTGTCATTATCAGCTGAGGGTCATAATGGATGGGTTATTCAGAAAACAAATGAGAAAGGAAAAAAACGTGGAGAGGACAGGGATTTGATTTGATGGACTTGAGGATGAATTGTATGATAACAGTCACCAGGAGGATATTTGCAGAAGAGAACACTGTTTTTTGATATATTTTTTGTTTTTCATCTATTGTAAATTTGCAATATCAGTATTATATTGAATATATTGTATTGAATATTAAATGTGTGACATGTTTCCTTAGGATGGCTGCGTGTAGTTCCCAAAACATCGAACTTCAGAGAAAAATCCAGAAGTTGGAAGAGACAAATAAGTGAGTTCTTACATTATTGTGTAAATGCTCCAACTGATTCTTGGATCATTTTTTGTGAACATCAACTCCGGATTAGTGATCCACATTTCAGCAGCACTTTTAATCTGCTGTAGATAAGTTGGTGAAGTACAAACCCAGTATAGAAAAGTGGAAGCGGATTTAAGGTACTTTGAACTTCTTGGTCCCAGATGGGCTGGCGAGTGAATTTCAGAAGCTGTTGATTTCCTGCGATGTTCAGGGACAACCAGCTCTCTGGTTAAAAGGGAATCATCTGTAACAGATAAAATATCCGGGGAGCAGCAGTTGCTTGTGGGGAAAATGTTAGTTTTAATGTGCTGGATCAAATGAGACTGAAAAGATTGGATAAAGATGATAAAAGATAAGAGTAGCTAAAATAACCGTCATTGCAACTTAGATGTAAGAAGTATTATCTCTGTTTGCACAATAATCTCAGCCTTGAAGACAGCTAAAGCAGCAGAAGACCACATTGGGTGTTACAACAAGAAACTGAGGCTTCAGTATACTAAGGCTCAGTACAAAATGGACACGACACATTAGAAAAATGTTACCTGGTCCAATTTAATGTAAATAACGTGGAAACATGGAGCCATTCCTGTCTTATATTGATATGGTGAAGGGGATATTTTCCTGTCACACTTTCACCTCTTATTAGAAATGAGCATCTCTTAAACACAAAAGCTAAGCCAAGCATTGCTGCTGACCATATGCAGTGCTCTCTTACTACATACATTCTGACAGTTTCTTCCAGCAACATAAAGCACAGTGTAACAAGGCCAGTTTAAAACTGCTTCCTTCAATATAACAATAAGTTTACTGTTAATTACTCCAGCGAGCTCCACACTCATCATATCTAAATCCGGTACAGCTCCTTTGGGAGGTGTTTGACACCTTATTGAAGGCTATAAGGAATTAAGACACGTTCAAAGGCCAGCAGAAATCCAATTTGCTACTAGCAGAGTGTACTTAATGAAGTGGTGAGTCTATGCTTTATATTCTACAATCTGGACACAGTTGTTTTGTTTGAGATCGATTGATATGCAAAAATACAGAGGGTAAATATAGTATAAATCCAAGCAGGCCTATCTGGTTTGTTTGAAATTGATTTTTCCGCTAAATAAAGACAAAAATATCGCCCAGGAATGTGTGTTTGTTTATTTCCAGTTTGTTTACTTATTAATGTCAGTCTGAATCTACTTTTTATGACTAAACTGGTCGTTTTTCTTGGTGCTTATGCAGCCCTGTTGTGGAACATGTTAGCCAGTGTTTTTGGTTGATCTATATTCATACAGCCTCAGGCTCTCCCTCTGGGGGTGCTGACAGTCTGGATAAGAATGTTTTCCATGTGTTGTGCCTCTCAGCATATAAAATCTCTTGGATGCATTTATATAATTTAACAGAACTTTATTAGTTTCAGTTGTGCTACCATCCACAATCTAGTGGTGTTGATTCCCTCCTTACTTTGGTGCATCTCTGCCATGAATTGAACAGAAGATGCCAAACACAGACACACACACTCCCCTCCTCCCTTCCCAAAGTGTGCAGTGCTACTTCTTTTTGCTTCAGTTGCCAAAGATCACAGATGCTGAGAAAGTGATGCCCATATTTCATCTGTGGGCCCTTATGTGAAATTTTCACACAGTCTCTTTCATCTCTCCGCCTCTCTTTGTGTTCGCAGTGCACTGCTGGAGCAGCTAAGCCAGCTACAGGCTCTCTTGCCTAATAGCTCCTGCAAAACAACAAATAGAGGAACCTGCATCCTGGTGAGACGTAACCCTAAAATACCTCAGTTTGCACCGTAAAGAAGATCGTTCAGATGCACTGCACCTTTGCAACAACTTAGAACAGATGTAGGCATACTGGGAACATGCTGGATTGATCGAAAAAGGTGTTATGGAAAGTTTTCAGATATTTTCCATCTATGTTTCCCTAGAATATCTAAATTAGTCTGTTTTATTGATTGATTGACACTGAGGATCATCTCTTTGTCTTTTTTATATTTGATCTGATAAGTCTATTTTTATTGTGGTTTTTTTGGTGTATTTGCTGATAGATTTTTTTTTTCTGTCTGTGTGTATCTGAAGGTTTTGCTCCTCTCCTTCTCTCTGCTCCTTTCCCCAAACATTCTGCCAGACCCTTACAGCCAATGCAGCCATGCAGAACATACAGAAAACACAGGTCTGTTGACACAAACCCTCTTTTTTTTTTTTGTCCAACAAGCACACTTTTGCAAAAAAGCACACATGCACTCATCTCCACTATGTCTCTACCTATCAGTGTCGTCGCCCTCCCTGCAGTCGAGGGATGTGGGAGATGTCCATTCTCAACCTCTTCCACTTCCCTCCGTCTCCTGGGGCTTAGAGGACCTGCGAAGCCTGAAGATGAAGCTTTGGTCCTGGATGGACCTCCCACCAGTACACCTCCAGTCTCCTCATCAACAGGGACACAAGACCGGAGATGATTACGGCTCTCGGCGGAGCAGAAACATGTAGCAACAGGAGTGCTGACTTGCTTGCAAGTGCAGCAGAGTGTTCCTTTAGTTGCTTTTTTTCAGCATCTGTATCTGTCTGTAAGGTGGTGCTGCTTCAGCGCACAAACAAATGCTTCTAACCGGGATTTTTTTCATTAAATTATAGTGAGTGAAAAGCTCATCCACAGTGGTGTAAAAAAAGAAAATATCTTCAAGGTCCCTTTTTATGTAAACAAGTATTAACCGAGGATGATCAGTAGCTGTTTCACTCCTTTATTTTATTATGCACTTTAAATACATTTTGTAAAATAAGTTGGGAATGACTTTAACGTGGTCTGTAACATTTCAGTGAAATGATAATAAATGCAGAGAAGATAAACCGTTTTTTTTTTTGTTAATGTGTATATTTTTGTCTAAAATAATTCATGTTCAGTAAAAAGTAAAATGTATTAAATAAGACAAACAGCATTGGAATAAAGTGAAAAGGATCTAAGAAAATAGGAACCCTATAATGATGGTGATGATATTTTCCCAGGTGCCGGTAGGACAACTGGAAAAAAATGGGATGAGTGTCAACATATTTGTGTACATGTTTGTGTGATAATCTAGGACAGAGCATTCAGGTCCTTAGCTACCGATGCAAACACCCTGGAATGCATCAAACAGAAACCATTAACTTATATGATTTTAAGCAGAATTTTAGGTGACAGACCAATATAAATGGTTCATAGCGACTGTAGTGACAATCGCATCTCTTCCACCTGTTCATATTTAGACACAAATTATTTTGTTTGTACTCTCCTCACCTGCTAGATTTAGCTCAAGATTTTTACTTGACTTTTCCAACAAACAAAAAGGTTCTAAGCTAACTTATTCCCTTATATCGATGGTTTTATTTTTAAGGTTCTCCTGTAGTGTGCTGTGAACCTTCTAGTTTGAACTATTTTTTGGTGCCTCTAGCAGGTTTCTTCAAACCATCACCCTGTATTTAGCTCTAGCCATCTTTTCCCGGCTGCGGATAAAGCATCCCCACAGCATGACACTATTACCACCATGTTTTACTGTAGAGATTTGTGTTCCTTAGGTTGATGTGAAGTGTTTTCTATTAAACATAGCATTTGCATATTGTCTTATCTGATGAGAGCACTTCTTCCACGTGTTTTTTGTTTCCACTGCACAAGTTGTGAACTTTTTGTGTCTTTCTTTTTGCCTGTGTTTCTTGGTCTTATTTGTTCACTGATGTTCTCCAAAAATCTATAACAGCTCCAAAAATTAAATAACAGCTGGATTTGTACTGAAATTACATTATAAACAGTTGGACTCCTGATGGGAGAGCAGAAACACTAACATGTAACACCTATTCGATATTCCCTCAACTGGCTCTCCATCACAGCCAGAACGGAGCCGTTGTATCTTACCAGTGCAGCCGTGGAATGCTCTACCCTATCTAAAGCCTCAGCATGTTTCCAACCCTATCATTCTGCAGAGATCAGGCTTTTGCTGGAACCATTCTTCCAGAAAACAGGATCTTAAAACATTTCTTTTTAACCAAAAGTATGTATTTTGCAGCAAATGTATTTATTGTTTTATGCTACTTTTTCAATGGGTGTGTTGAACTTTCAAATCTTTCATAAAAATGTCTCATACATAATAAATTAAATCAAGTATTACTGCAAAAATTCAGGCATTTTTTTGCACTACATTTCTTTAGAATTTCTGAAGCATGACACACTTTTCTGAGCTCTATGTTGCATAAATCTTTGAAATAATTTTCCTTCCACCTTATAACCATGGACTTCCTGGGGTTGTAAGATTACATAAATCCTCCCAAGAATACACTGGATTATGTGTTTGAGGACTTTCTTTACCTTCTTTGCCAACGTTTATGCAGAGAAAGACAGCAGTTTCTTGCAGAGTCTGTATCAACAAAACATTAAAAAGAGTTTAAGGACATGCAGCATGTTCGAGCACCGAATGTCAATGGCATCAGCTGTCAGCGAAAACATCCATTCTCCCAGTTATTATCTGGAGTGGGCTCTCTGTGTCCATGTGCATGCTACGCAATAGGGATCAGATTTAGGAGTTTTTGCAGCATCTGCTCCAAACTAAATAGTAAAACTTCAACTTTCCAATGTTCCCTCTTTAGTATTGTTTTGTTCTCTGGTCATTTTAGATGATGTTGCCCTAAGTGAATTGTTTGATCAGGTTAGCTTGAGACATCTAGAGAGTGTAAAGTCACACATGTTTTGTAAACAGCTTATAATGATATCTTTTGTTAATACAATCCACAACAGCCTTGAGTGTGAAATTAATTATTGATCACATATCTCCAAATCATAAGTTTCTGTGTATAAATAGAGAGTTCATCTGTATTGGTTTAGAGCTGAGATGCTGCAACCTATTTGAAAAAAAGAAGTCACAGCTGAAGTTAGATAAATCTTGGTAATAATTTGGAAGCTTTTGACCATCTTGAGATTTTTTGAGCTTTCAAATAAATTGACTCAAAAATGTCTCAAAATTTATAAAACCAACTTGTAAATAATTCCACCTTAGTACTGTCAAACTTTTAAATTGTGAGTGTTTTGATAAAAAAAAAAAAAAGTGAGCTATATGAATTTTCATATCAGGATTCCTGTATATTTTGATTACTTTAAATAAGAGTGAGTATCCTTTGTGACAACTTCTTTGATATGTAATGTCATTTTTTTTTGCCTAACTTTGCCAGAGTGCTGGAAAGGTGAGTCCTGCTGATTGTTGAACCTCCTTCAGGAGGAGCAGTGTGGTTTCCATCCATCTGTGGAACATTGGACCAGCTCTGCACTCTCTGCAGGGAATTCAATATTTCATAGAGGTTTGTGCAATCAGTCCAAATGTGTTTTGTAGACCTGAAGAACACATTCAACCTTGTCCCTCATAGTGCCCGGTGGGAGAGCTCCAGGAGTAGGTACTCGGAGGCTCTTTACTAGGGGCTATCTGGCTATCTGGTCCTGTTAACAACCTTCGTTTAAAGGATTTCAAGGTGAAGCTAGAAATCAGAGGGCTGGAGGGGTTCTGATTTAGGGACCAGTGGATTTCCTCCCCTCTTCTTGTCGATGATGTGGCCCTGCTGGTCCCTCCTGGCATTCATATATATACATATATATATTTTTAAAATAAAATGTTCAAAGTTAAAGTAGAAGAATTTCAAAAGGTTATCCGTAAAATGCTTACAAAGACATTTTTAACACAACATTCTTTGTTGAATGTTAATTTTCATATGAAGTAAGAGGTAGAAAGTCCAATAGAATCATGCTTAAAATGAAACATTCAGCTTTCTCTACTTTTTTAGTGCCCACATCCTTCAGCTTATTCTAAATAAGTGATAAACATGCAGAAACAATTAAATTATGAATGTAATTTTTTTTCTTCCATATTTGAATTTGCCATTATTATGAGCTTTTGTCAGAATGTGCTCAACCAAGCAAGAAAACTGATAAGTGCTAGCTGTTAGGATCTTTGCAAGACAGCCATTTACACTGTCTGATCTATACAGAGAAAAGCAGTTTAAATAACAGCCTTTTAACAAGAAAGAGCATTTGCTTTACCATGACAGAAAAGCTGTGTTTAAACCTTAAGCAACCACATTCACAAACAAAATGAAATTTATCTAGCGTTTTATTTTTCCTCGATCAGAGCAGAAATATAATGAGGTGAGAGAGAGGCGCTCACTTTGAGATTCCTCCCCATCTCCACTATTTAATTGCCTGTAAGACTCTGACGAAAATGAAAGTCGACACTTTTAAGCACCTTAAACAGCTTCTGCAGAATGTAAATGAACCGCTCCACAGGAAGAAAAACTGTCAGCCTCCAACTGCATGTGATTGTGCTTGGTAAATATACAAAGAAAGCAAAAGACATATTTTTCCTAGAAATGTGTCCAATTACTTTAGGAGGAAAGGAACGCTTATTTAACATCAGCACAAGTTAGTTTGGAAGCCTCTGGTATTTGTGAGAGATTGGTATGATTAAACTGTTAGAAAATGATTAAACTTCAATTTGTCAATAGGTTTAAAATCTCTTATTGAAAAAAAAAATAACTAGGAGGCAAATGGTAACTGGAGGAGTTGCAGAGGTCGGCAGCTGTTTTGGGAAAATTTGTTGATCAAAACAGTCCAAACCGCACTCAGATTGCACAGTTACCCCATTTGCCGCATCACCCTCAAGAGATGAACCAATCAATGATTTCACTAATAATAGAATTGTGGCCACCCTAACCATTTTTTCCCTGTAATACTGATGGTGGCAGCGGTAATACTCCCAAATGGAATGTTTTAACTTATTTAACTTTTTAATTTTCTATATGTAAACAATTGCCTGACAACAAAAACACTGTGGTTAATTACGCACATAAATATACGAACATTAAAGATGATAAATACAGAATTCATGCTCTTTTCAGAACTAGATTTTGTCTTTTATTGGGTAAAGAGAAAATTATGTCATGCAAGTTATCTAGGACTCTTCACTGAAATCAGAGATAAATAACTATTGTAATAACAAGTAATCCATTTAATATAGATATTAGAACATATAAATATTAGTTTTATGAAGAATGATTGTTAATAAAAGTAGGTAAGTAATGACAAAGGAAAAGATGTTCACCCCAGAACTCAAAACTGAAAGAATTTTGTCCTCTACACCTTTAATTTAGACAGCATGGAAGTTTAAATATATGTGTCTATTTGTTAGCAAATGCTGTAGGAAAGTGTAGTTTGTCTTTATGTGGAAAATATGGATGTTTTGATTGTTCATTTTCCTTTTGGAAAAGATTGACCCTGAGGCTCTGGCACCATATCCACTTTTGGCCACCCTTCAGTGTACATTGGTTATTGCCTGGCCACCCTTGTTTGCCAGGTGTGTTAAAAAGAAATCTAACATTCCTCTTAATATTACTATTATTATTATTTAAACTGACATGAAGATTTTAGCCAATAGAAAGTATTTTGCTACAGTGGATATTTGTCTAATAAAACGTGTAATTTTCCTTATATACTCAGAAAGATGCACAACTTTTGCTGTTAGGTAATATTTAACTTAGCTACAAAAAAAATAGAAAAGAGACAGACAAAAAAAGTCAAAATAAACTAAATAAACAATTTTGATCTCGAAGCTCAAATTAAATAAAAATAACGCTAAATCCTACAAATATGAAACTGATGACACTTTTCTTCTTGATGATAATAATAGTTATCATTGATGGATGAACAGTGCGCACCCACAGTGCGCCGTCAGGCGGCGGGATGAGAGCCTATCGAGTATAAAAGCATCCAGTCCAGTTCTGCGCTCACATTCTCAGGATGAAGATGCTGACGAACCGTAACAGAATAGATTGATGTTTTTCTTTTTTAACATTTCCCCTTTATTATATTCAAAAATATACATTTTTGCTTCAAGTTTCCATTTGAATCACTGTGAGAAGAGAACGCGGTGCGCACTTTGGACTTTGAGCACCAAACGCAGGAGGAGGAAGATGGGGAGTTTTGTCTCCATATTTGTGCACCCTCAGTGCGGAGGATAGTTTGGCACATGAGGAAAAGCTAGGGACCTTTATCTCTACAAAAAGAAAAAAAAAAAAAAAAAAGTGCGCCTTTATTTCTCTGCACAAGCATGCAGAGCAACATCAGCTCCCCCGGACCCCCCACTGGACTGAGCGCGTGCGGAGGGCAGGAGGAGGAAATATCGGAGCTGGTCAGCCCTACAGGAGTAGGGTCCAACCTACCAGTTTTCAATCTCTCACTCAACTGCTGGCTTCACATCCTCTCCAAGGAGTCCTCCCTGGATCAGCATGGAGACAGCGCAAACCTGCCAGTAGGTCTTCTCACCTTCATTTCTCATCACAAGATGGATGCAGAGAATGTGCACAAATCATCTGAGTGTTTGTATGGCCAAGGTTTTTTTTTTTTCTTTTTTGGAGGGGTGGGGGAGTTGGGGAGTTTACAAGCTTAAATTATAATTTGTGTCTGACAGGTGCGAGTCCTCATTGCCATGGTCTACCTGGTGGTGTGCGTCCTGGGGCTGGTGGGGAACCTCTTGGCTCTCTTTCTTCTCCACTCCCGCCGCCGGGGCCACCACCACTCCGCCATCGACTGCTTCGTGATGAGTCTGACCATCACTGACCTCCAGTTCGTCCTGACCTTACCATTCTGGGCTGTGGACACAGTGCTGGACTTCCGCTGGCCGTTTGGTCGGGTCATGTGTAAGATTGTGAGCTCTGTCACCACCATGAACATGTATGCCAGTGTTTTCTTCCTCACGGCAATGAGTGTGACCCGGTATCACTCCCTGGTTACTTCCCTGAAGATGAGCAGCCCAAGGATCGCCATGACTCGGGCCAAGTGGGTCAGTTCGGCCATTTGGGTGGTGTCTCTTGTGGCAACGCTGCCCCACGCTTTCTACTCCACCACCGTTCAGGTTGGTGCACTTGCTTCTCAACAGGGATGCACCGATCAAAGATTTTGTGGAAAATTGCAGTTCCCCTTCTTTTTTCAGATTAAGACTTTTCTTTATTAAATACAAAGACCAATGAAATATCTTATGAAATTTATTTGAATAAAATGAACTTTCTTCTGTAATTAAATATTCATTGGATAAAAGTAAGTTCTTAAAAAAGCACAAGGCTACAAAGCAGTCTCTAGAGTAATGGAAATATGGGCCTACATTACTGTAGCAACCTGCAGGTTATGGCACAAAGGGTATGTGTACCAAAAACAAGGACATAACTCATTTAGTCCTTTGCAAGTGGCGTTCATCCCCCTTGAGAGAAAAAAACCTTCGATTTCCAGTAATGTCTTAAATTGTGAAATCCTTCATTCATTTATTAAAAGTATAGAAGAGCCTTAAGCAGACTTTTCTATTATAGACGATCATTACTCATTCATACTGGATCCAGAGGAGACATACTGTGTGTTTAAAAGAGAGCTTTCTGTGTTACACAGTGCTGCAGGATTT
>NW_015151114.1:461357-464437 GCF_000732505.1 Cyprinodon variegatus
AAATAACTGGACTTCTTTGTGTAGTTGAAAAAGAATGGCATTCAAAGCCTAGTGAAGCAGAAGTCCAAGCTTTAAACTGTTTGGGAGTTGCCATTTTTAGGGATTTAAATCCAGATTGGAGTTTTCCTGTTGCACTGAAAGATGTTTGGTAAAAAAGAAGTGAATTCTTAAAATCTATGCTTCTGAAGCTTAACAAAAAAAACATTACAGATTCAGTGGACATTACAGTGTCCATTCTAGAAGCTTATGACATCTCTTTTCTTCATTTCTTAATACCCTTCTAAGAGTAAAAGTAGTAAGACTTCTCTTACTGAGAACTTCCTCTCTGAAAAGCGTGATTGCATGACATGGTGTTTTCCTAAGGTTTATTGACTGAGAGAAACTATCAGTCATTTCAAGATCTGATTTTATCAGTCACCTGATGATTTCTTAATGCATTTATAGACTTAACCTTTAGTTCTTATTTTTAATTTGCCTTTATGAGCATCTTGTCATTCTGTTGTGTTTTTTAGGTGTCGGCAGATGATGAGCTCTGCTTAGTTCGGTTTTCTGACTCCGACTCAGGTCACTGGGATCCCCAGGTCTTGCTTGGGCTCTACCAAACACAGAAGGTCCTTTTGGGATTTGTAGTTCCCCTGATCATCATTTCTGTCTGCTATCTCCTTCTACTGAGGTTCATCTTGAGTCGACGTGTTGTGGGCAGCACAGTTGGCAGTGCTGGCAGCACTGAGAAATCAGAGCACGAAAGAGGAAGGCACCGCAACCGCTCCAAAGTTACTCGTTCCGTCACCATCGTAGTCTTGTCCTTTTTTATCTGCTGGCTGCCGAACCAGGCTCTCACCCTGTGGGGGGTGCTCATTAAGTTTGACTTGGTGCCCTTCAGTAAAGCCTTCTACAATGCCCAAGCCTATGCCTTTCCCCTGACTGTGTGTCTTGCTCACGCCAACAGCTGTCTCAACCCAGTGCTCTACTGCCTGATCCGAAGGGAGTACAGGGCTGGACTGAAGGAGCTCCTCCTGAGAGTTTCTCATAACGTCCGAAACATTCTTTCTCTGGCTCTGAGAGGAAGACGAGTGGAGGAAGCACCCACCAGCACCATTGTCATACACAAGGACATCAATATGTAATTTCTGCTGTCACTGAAAATTTTGGAAAAGCTTAGCTAAGTTTAGCTTTTATATAAAGAAGATACGTAAGCGCAAACCACCTTTCAAGGTTGACAAAGTGTATTTGGTTACCATGGGAAACAAGCAGGCCTCGTTGTTTACCTTGTTGTCATTTCAACCTCCTGTCTGGTTGTTTGTGTTTGACATATCTAATTGATCTCATGGCATTTTCTGAAACAATGACTAGTTTACATAAGGTGCATAGTTATATTTATTTGCCATTGCATTGCTAAGAGTTTATTTTTTTTATTCCATATATTTCAGATAAAAAGTAAGCAATGGCCACAATGACATCTAATCTAAATTAGGAGAAATCCTCCGCAGAGAAATATTAAAGGCTAATTGGGATCACCAACAGATTTACCATAATAAATATCCAGACCTTTTTTTTTCACAAGTGGATGATGCTAATAACATATTTTGCCTGCATAAAAACATGTTGCTGCTACTGAAACTGAGAGGTGTGAAAATTGCAATTAATCATCACAGTTGACAACTTTGTTTTTGTCTTTGAGGAAGCCGTTTTGGATTTTCAGATCAGTCCAGATGCTTTTCAAAGTTTAGAGTTAGAATATAAAAATTCAGGTGTGTTAAGGTTAATACTAATCCATATAGAAACTGTAGGATTGTAGGTTTTCAAGCATGGACACAGACTTTGGCTGTGTAGGCTCTCGAAGGGGAATCATAAAGATATATTTTACTGAAATCCTTCCTAATTATATCTAATTTAATGACAATCCAAGTAGCATTTCTATGGGAGGCATTTTTTATGGTTGAGATACTTTAGCTCCAAAGCTTTTTGAGAGGCTAATTTAAAACCGTACCATATAAATGATTTATAGCAGAGTAATAGAACTCGAGATGACATTTAATTAGTATAACTTTAGTTGAATTAGTAATGTTAATGTGTCCTGTCATTTCACTTGCTGCAATATATATGCCTTTTCATATTGCAACAGATGTCTTATCGTTTCAGCTAGAAAGCTGCAACATACTGTTAGCTAGCTGTTACTACAACGATGTGAAATTGCACGAACTCCCTTCTTGCCTAATAAATTCAAAACTCCATGAGGTATTCTTAGTCAAATTTGAAATTACATATTTACATAAAACCCCTGTATAGCTACAATGTTATGCTAATATTAACATGTTTACTCTCTTTTTAAATGCAGCTTGTCAGTGGATAAGTACATAATTCAGTGTAGTTACTGTCAATTAGGGGGTTGACAAAGCTAAGCGAAATCTTTTTTATTGTTAAAAAGATAGATATGTTTATCTTTCAACATAAAAAAATATCAATCAGGGTTTTAGCTCCTTTCCTTGCAGATCTCAGGCAAGGCAAGGTAAGGCAAATTTATTTGTATAGCACAGACATGGTTAATGTGGAGTCAACAAGTCATCTCCATGTCATGTATTTAATCTACCCTGCCAATTAACCAGGTGAGTCCCAACTGCACAGGTTAATTCAGGGTGAAGATTGGACTCACCTGCTTCAGTGGCTGGGTAGAACAAATACATGACATGGAGATGACTTGTTGACTCCACATTAACCATGTCTGGTATAGCACAATTCAGTACAAATACAATGCAAAGTGCTTTACGTGATTAAAATACAGGAAAATAAAACAGAATCAAAGCAAGTAGGAAAAATAAATAAATAACTAAAACAAAATAAAATAAAAAAAATGCAGAAACAAAAAAGAACAATAAAAACAGTTGGACTAAAGTAAATACAAAAGTTGAACTAATGATGTTTCAGTTCAACTGTTTACTGTAACTAGAACAGTTGAAGGCAATCCTAAACAAATGTGTTTTTAGTCTTGATTTAACGGAACTCCAGTTTTCTGGAAGTTTGTTCCAGATAAGTGGAGCATAGGAACTAAATGCTGCTTCTCCATGTTTAGTTCTGGTTCT
>NW_015151114.1:464542-481973 GCF_000732505.1 Cyprinodon variegatus
AAGTATTTTAAAGTCTATTCTCTGAGATACAGGGAGCCAGTGTAAGGACTTTAGAACTGGGGTGATGTGCTCTACTTTCTTAGTCTTAGTGAGGACACGGGCAGCAGCGTTCTGGATCATCTGCAACTGTCTGATCCACTTGTGAAAATACTGTTGCAGTAATCAATTCGACTAAAAATTCGACGGAGCCCTTGCTCCATCTGATAATGATGTTTAATAGAACATTTTCCTCAAATGCTAGACTAATTCTAAAACGCTTTAGTGTTTTAATATGCCTCATTGATTATCTGGCTTGTTTCACATTAAGCAGTTTATTAGTTAATGCAGTAGGAAACTTTTTTTTGGAAACTTAAAGTTTTACTTTGAACATCATTACATTCAGTGAGTAGCATTTCAGTTGTTTTTCAACACACATCTCACAACAGCCAGAGATGCCTAAGCCAATCGCACAGATCATATGACATGATACAGAGAGACGGGAAACTGCAGCAGCAAATACAGTCTCTCTTTTACTTGGATCATGAAAGGTGAAAACACTTAGCTTTTAAGGGAAAACGTTATTTGTTAGATCCGCAGAGTAAATTAGGCTGCCTTTAATATACCTTTACAAGCAATGCACACAAAAATTCCCTTATCACTGGAGAGCAGGTTGATCCATTTTTTAGCAAAAATAATAACATCAAACCAACAGTTCGCATTTTCTGAAGAAAACCAAATTTAAACCATTTAATCATACTCAGATGAACAATGCATTGATTTAGAAACCACCTTGTTAAATTATACATTTATTTAGTGTTTACAACCTGAATATCACACTGTAAAGATAAATTGTTTCAGAAAATGCCATGAGACTGGGCTCTGTTGTCGGCACTTAAAAATTGAATATTTTTCAGTTCCATCATAATCTCAAAGTCTGCTTTCTCTGTTGAAACAAACAAAAAGAAATATTGATATTAGTCGTGTAAGGCCATAATTCTTTGATTCCTCTGTCAGCACATGCCCTTGTTAATTGGACCTCAAAGTTATGTGTAGGTGGATTCAGGTCTTCCTGTTGGGATGAACTCTAAGCAGATATATGATGTATTTAATGTTCACATTTGTAAAAAATAAAATAAGAAAAATGCAAATCTGCTAAAAAAAAAAAGAAGAAACATAAAGTTAATAAGCATAAACGATCCACGCTGATCCAACAGTTTACGTCCTTTTCTGTTCAAATGTATTAAAACAATATAAAATGATTGATTTTTTTGACTCCTGAAGCGATTTATTTGTAATGCAGCCCTTTAGGATTGTTATTTGATTTGTTGAATTATTGTGGCCCACTCTGCCAGTCATTTGTGCAATAAAACAATAATTCCTGGACAGTTGCCATTCTCTGTTTAAAACAAACATTGCCACTGTCGGCTTCGCTGTATTGATGTGAAATGTTTTGTGAATTCACGTATGTCCCGTGACATTAAATAAAATAAAAGGACAACAGATTTCACTGACTTTTTGGATAAGTTAATCTACCTTGCAGCCACAACAGCATCGCAGCGTTGAGGTAAATGAGTCACTTGCACAAAAGCCGTCCCACATTTTGCCCTTTAGCAACCTTTAAAATTTCAACACGGATAACCTTCTTCCAGCCACCGGCAGATGAGTGCAGTTTCTGATGCGGTGCAGGCTCCATGACAGCTCCTCCATTGTGTGCCAATCTGGTGCTGATTACTTCTGTTGTCCGAATCACAGATTCCCTCACTGTAATCTCTGTTGTCTCTGGTGTTGCTAAGAGGAGTGAATCTCCAAGGAAACCCTCATAATTAGTTTGAAATTCAAGACAATGAAAAGTGAAATGTTAAAGTTTAAATTTGATCAAATTACAAGTCCTTCAGACGCAATTTGTAATCAGGAAAAATGAGGTTGTGTGCATAAAGTGATATCAGGTACAAATTAAGTGACGCAGTCACTTCAATGCATCCACTCACATATTAGTGGTAATCTTAGAGCTTATTCATGCGAAACAAGAAAGACCTGACAAAGCCAAGGGCAATTCCACATGTACCGAGTAATTGATTGTCAAGTACAAAGAGCAATTTAACACTAAGGGATGAAAAAAAAATACACTTGAAGAAATCCAACTGAGAAATTTCATTTAAGTTGTACGTTCAGCTAGAATAGATCAAAGTTTGAAACAATTACTGGCTCAAGGTGCTTATATCTCCAGAGCTTATGGTCAAATGGGATGAGCGTGAATGACAAAATGGGTCAAAGACAGACTTACTTCTCACAGCAGAAATAACACTCACCAGCACTGATGAAGAATAGCAGCCTAGATGTATTTTTAAATATATCTGGGCAACCATTTCTGTGTAAAAACGACAGCTGATTTCTGATCTTGGGCTCAGCTGCCAGCTTCATTAGGCTCACATGGGAACCTTAAATTACAAGCAAAATCCAAAGGCAACATGCAAAGTAGAGATTTTAGATATTCTGCAAATGTCATGCTGAAACTCAACACGGAACCAGCTTAATCAAACACAAAGAAACCAGAGTGGGAGAACAGGATTTACAAAGCACAGCACAGTTCAACAGGAGGGAGAATGTTCCATAAGACCCATATTTATGGTCAAAACCTTAGATACACTGATCATAGATATGTTAGATTTATTTTGATGATTTTATGCATGTGTTATTCTTGTTCCACGAAACAATACACCATACAACCTAAATTATGTCAATAGGAGGAGAACATTTATTTTTAAAAAAATCTAAAAAATTGAAAAAAGAATTGAATTTGTTAGGGTAGATTTTCAGATACCTGGAACATGATGATCTCAAGTGCTTAAATTAACTTTTTAAGTTTATTGCAGACATTTCACCATTTGTCCAAAAGGCCCCTTCAGCTCTGACAATGAGATCAAGCTGTAGTTTCATCAAACTAATAAAGCTATTTGGTCATCAATGGGGGGTTTTGGTTTAGAGGTAAAATGTCACCAGGGAACAAAAGCAGATGTACAAAAGCCATCAATATAAGCATTTACCATGAATTAATATAAATTCTAGATGCAGGTTTAAACCTATGGATACACCTCCATTTACAGTTGGATAGATTTCCTTTGGCAGTTTGTTTTTGTTGCCAAAAATTGGCTTCTGGCATGACTCTGACAGATTACCTCTCCACTCTGTTTGGCAGAATTGGTAGAGTGAATTTCTTTTATTGTGTGGGGGTCCTGTTTTGCACATCTAGCTCTGGGAAAAGATGTCCCAGAGCTAAACGATAGGTGAACAGATGTGATTTATCAAGCAGATCATTATGACTCTTGACTCACTGAACTGCTCACACCACACACCTCTTCCCGGACCCGGTCAGGCCAACAGCACCGCCTGGAATGGGCAACAGGGCCTTTGAAGCCGCAGCTCCCCGTCTGTGGAATTCCCTCCAAGACCACCTTAGGGCCCCACAGATGGTGGATTGTTTTTAGAATGGACTGAAAACTTTCCTTTTTAGAAATGCTTACAATTGCTGATGTTTAATTTTTTTTATAGGTTGCGTATGCCTTCGAATGTATTGATTTTAATGATTGTCTTTTTACTCTGTTTTTAATGTTATGGTCTTTTAACCTTGTTTTGATTTTCCCTTTTTTTAAATGTAGCACAAATAAAATTCATTATTATTATTACGGTATTACTATTGGCATACATTTCTGCATGGTACTTGTATATGAAAGTTTATTGAAAATTATTTTGAGATTAAAATAGAATACAAATGAGATCGAGAGGGGGGTAAGAAAGACAGACAAACAAAGTTAACATAAAAAAAAAGCTTCAGATAGCCCTTAGATATCCATGTGTGTGGAGGGCAAAACCTATGGTAATTACACAATATAATTTAGGGTCTGGGACACACTACCTTCTAATGAGGACCCCACAGGACAAAGAGGCCCAGGCCCAGCCTGGCAGCCACCAGGAATGAGACAGGGCCCACTGGAGTACTCAACCCCGTACCTAGAGAACAATCAACAAGCCAGCAGACACAGGTACCTGTCATCTGGGGCTGGACCAGCCACCACCCAAAAAACACGCCAGACCCACACCCAGGAGGGAAACCTCTTCCTGCCTGCACAGAGGGGCGATGACATCAGCATTACCGTCACACCTAATGTAAGAACTATGCCTGAAGGCTTTGGAAGTAGAAGAAAAGGGCCTTTCTAAATTTAGTATATTTTATTTATTTCAAAACAAATTTGTGTTTTTGAAGACATTGTGCATCTGAAACATCCAATTTGTTTCAAGTTTCTATTAAAACTGCCAAACCAAACCGTTACCCTTTACACATATAGATATCCACTTGCAGATATTAATCTGCAGCAATTAACACAGAAAACCTGAATGTCATCCCTAAGAAAACGTTTGGTCAGAAGAGACAAAGACTGAACTATTTGCACACAGTGGAAGGAGGAGTCAATAAGACCCTTTAAAACCAAAGTAGGGAAAGATTTTTTGTACAGCACCATGCATAGATATTGCTTACATTTCTGCACAGGAAAACATGGAACAGATTTCAAGTAAAAAAATGGATTAAATGAGTAACAATGGACTTGTTATTAAGGGTATTATGAAATAAAATAAAATAATTTTAAAGCATAAAACAAAAATCTAGGACCATATATCAGTTTCTCAAAACAGATAAAACAACATTCTAAATTACATGGGATAGCTGCTACCAAAAAGTAAACTGTCAGCTTTCATTTAAAGGACCGACTGAAAATACCTGACCAGCAACTATGAAAATTATGCCCAAAACCATTTAGTGCCTTTTACACCGATAGCAGCTGTTAAAATTTGAGTCCTCGACTGGAAAACAGTACAGTTGACTGTGGACCTACCAATTGTGATTAGTTTTCCTGGGCTTGATCAGAACTTTGGTGGCTGTGTTTTGGATTAAAAATAAAAGTATGGACAAGTTTTTTTTTTGTCTTCTTTTAACGTAATTAAACTTTTCTGAGGTTTTGACGTATCCATTTATTCCTATCTTTACTAGGTCTCTGACAGTTACATACTGTAGTCATTAATGACTCAGAAATGCAAAAAGAAACAAACAAACTGTGCAGTATCACCATGATTATACAGCAATAATTGACAGGCATGGTGGTGGTAGCTTCATGCTGAGGGTCCGATTCCCTGCCAAGGGTACTGGTGCACTGCTTAAAGGGGAAGGAATATTCAAGTCCAACCTTGAAGACCTTTACTTCTAATCATCAGCTAGATGATTAAAACATCAAAACCATTGTTTGGTTTGGTTGATGTTTACGGTTCTTTTTTGTGTGTATTTGAATAATTTGTTGTTGTTTGTCAAATTGTCTCTCTGAAATTGTAAATTCCTATTCATTCATTCATTCATTAGGTTGCAGGAAATCCACAGTTAGTAAACACAGGGAAGCTTAAGTTGGAACATTTGCTCAGCCTGGAATAAGAACGCATACTTAAAATACTTAATGATAGACAGTAACATGAGCTCCATTCCAATAACAGCTGTTTATGAGCTTTTAATGAGAAATATTATTAAAGCAGTTTGATATAAAAAAAAAATAAAAACGCCACTTACAGGAGAATGAAGTTTAATTTATCTAAGGACAAAAAGGCCATGCCCTGGATAATGGCGTGCAGAAGCAGCTAACAGGTAACCTCTATAATTCAGTTCAACTCTACACCCCAAGGGGATGGGTTAAATGCAGAGATTTCATTTCATTTCTCTGTACTTGTGATAATGTAATGACAATAAAACACTGGAACTCCTAGAGCATTTCATAAATGGTAATACTAAGAGTATTTAAAAGTGGATTAAAAAAAAAGTCATAACAGCTCAGATAAGCCCCACAAAACGGGTTTAGATCATCAAAGATTGTTAAAAAGACTAAAATATTGACAAGAGCAACAAAAAAAAACAAGTAATTTACTGCAAACAGACATGAAAGAACACCAAATAACAAAAAGACATCAGTGAGTCACAAAGCAGGCGATATGAAAATAAACAGAAAGAGGCACTGGGGGACATGAAACAACCACCAGAGGACCCGAAGTGCTACAAGGCAACACAATACGGAGAAAATGAAAGCTCGAAAAGAGCACAAAAATATTCAAAGAAGCTACAAAGACACCAAAATCAGATTAATGCGGTTTGGAATCACTGGGTTCCTCGGGTTCAGGAGTTTATAAAGAAATACGGGGAGTCTCATAATCCACTCACAGAGCTTGAAGCTAGATTTTAATAATAAAGATTGGGAGCTGACATGTAACAGAGATTTCTCGCTTTAAATGGTTGCTAATTTGCACAAATCTTTCTCAGAGATTCTTCAGCTTTTCAGGAGCGTTCAGCATCATTTCACACACTTCATCATTAAGAGCACCTAGCATGCTGTGCAGGTTCTCACTGGCAGCTCAGATTGTCATTTCTTCACCAAGGCAGAGATTTTACCCTTTTAAACGGAAATACACTTTGACAAAGTTTAAAAGCATTGTATAAATCTTGCTACAACCAAAAACCTTTTTGTGAATAAAGTGCATATAAAAAAGAACAAAGTCAGAAGTGGCACCTTCTTGCTTTAGGCCAAATATTTCTGCAGGTCTTTTATAGTTTTGGATGCTTTCATTTTGGTTTTAGCTGCTTATGATTTTCCTTTTTTTTTTTCTTTTTTTTTTTATGGCAATTCTGGTGAACAAAAAGTATAATGAAAGCCAAGCAGCACAGCAGGTAGGTCAGAGATAAAGTAACAGAGAAGCCTAAAACATCCAGAATCAGAGAAGCAGTCCTAATGCCAGCCACAGAAATCCAAGGCTCAGGAGAGACAGGACAACTTTTAGCTGTGCTTCACAGATCTGCGCTAATGGATGACTGATCTGAGGGGGAGAAGAAAGTAACTAGTCAGAAGCTGTGTAGGGGACACAGAACAGATGTGGAATAGGGTGCTCTGCTTCAATGAGTTATACAAGGTATGTAATCCTGGGAGAAAACCTGTCAAAGAGTTGAGACTAAGAGGAACTTTTCCTTTTAGGAGGACAACCACATACAATGATGGGAAAATTTGACATAACCACAGAAAGATAATGACAGAAAGATAATCTAGACAGTCTCAACCTGCTGTAACCTGTTGAATTTTGCTGTAATTGCAGCAACAGGTTCTTTAAAGCCAGGACTCTGAGGACTGAAGACAAATCCCTGCAACACTGTTCAATTGTAAATAATGAACCTAAAACAATATATATCATTCCCTCCGCTTCACACTTGGGGAGAGTGGGGACGGTTGCAAAAGGTTTTACTTTCCACCCAATTTTTCACAGGCTATTTGTATTTGAATGACAATACTTTAACAAAGTAATTTCACATCTGTCCCCTACACACCCATACAGTACAAGTGCACCATTTAACAGCCTGATGTAAAGTAAATAGCAAATGGTTAAACAGAGATTGCCAGATGCTGCACCTGTCCGCTAGACAGTTGAAATTGCAGTTTATAAACAAATAAAACAAATTTTTTATCACACAATTTTTTTATTGACTTATTCAGGACATTTACAACCATTTTACTTGGCTATTAGTCCTTTTCTTGTCTCGTAGCAATCTTCGGAAAAAAAACAAACAACAGAAAACAAGATATAGGATATCCCGCAACTTGGATTAAGTCTTTAGAAATCATTTTGACAAATTTCTAGAGTAGGCAACTCTGTGTTGCTTTACCCTAACTATCACCAATAAGACTCTAGATTGCCTTAAACCAGCTATGCATGCCTAAAACATTAGGTTTGTCCCATGGTGTCTATATGCCTGTTAGAAGCCAAAAAACTGCTGATTTAAACTATACAGCTGTTGAGTTGTTCATACAGACAGTTTGGATGCAGTCATAAAAGTAATATTTCTCTCATTAAAAATATTACTTTTTTACCTCGATATTTTCATTTCTCCCAGAAGGAATTATGGGATTTTTCTGCTGTCCTGTAGGAACAAAGATGGGGTAACTAACCATGTGCTGCAGGATTCTAATCGGTCTATTTAAAACCATATTGTTTAAATAAACAAGGTTGCATTTGCCACACATGCAACTTTCCCCACTCTCAATACTTTGTGTTAGTCTATCACATAAAAATCCCTATAAAATAATATTTAATATGTTTTTATACACATTAAATATTATCCCTGAGATGGAAGTAAATCTCCATGCACTGTTTTATAGCTGCATTGTGACCCTGAATTACCCTCAATTAGCAGAAAGTACAGAAACTGTGGTGTTACAAGTGTCTGAAATGTTGACGTTATTGCTGCTAATAGAAGCTCAAGTTGTGCAGATAAAAGATTATCTGATCTAACAGGATGGCTCACAGCTTAATGTTTTAGGAGCGTCACCCCAACCTCTATTTATGAGTGAATTACAGCTGATTGTCTTTATGTAGATTACACTCATGCTTTTACTTACTGGATCTCAGTTGGAGCTCATTCTGGCATTTTTGTGAGGAGTAAATCATCTGCTGTTCATTTTGAATGTCTGCTCTTTTCTTCCCATCTCATTACAATTCCTACACTGTTCATTCAGTTTGATGTTAAAGCAGAGATGAGATTCTGGGAATCTGGCACGGCATTCACCCGAGAGAAGACCTGATTAATTTCTTTTAAGACTTTGAGGCTCAGTTTGCTGCTTTATCCTTGACTCATTCGACAGGACTGCTCGATACTGTTTCATTTCAGTCAAGGTAGATCAAGACTGCGGGAAGGTGAGATGAAGTGTTCTTAAATTTAAATAGAGAAATTATCTAAGGCTTTGCTGACAAAACATTGCGCTTTTAAGATGGAAGGGTTTGTTGGCCATGATGGATTCTAACTTTGGGTTGAGCTTTTTCAGTTATAAAATCAGTCTTTGAGAGGAGAGTTTCTCTATCTTCCTTCCAGTAACTGTTCTAACCCCTACATTCCTCCTCTGAGACCTCCTCAGGCTCTATGATGCTAAATGGGGGATAATCTGTAAACAGGGTGCATGCAGAGGCTCTGTCTGTGTTTGCCTTGTTGTGACAACCATGTGAAGAACCTTTTGACAAGCTCGCATCAGGGTTTGTGTGACCTTGTCGGATCTATTTGTATTTCTCACAAACTTCAAAAGGATTCCAATAATGACATTAAAAACTGTTAGCACAAAGCACATGCCACCGCTCTCTGCCTCAGCAGGGTCGGTATTAAATGTTTAATGAGCTGCGCTTTTGCTTTCTTCAACACAAAGTGCTTTGATTCGGAGAAGGGGAGGAAAATGGAGAGCTGAAGATCTTTGATGAACTTTTACCATTTGTCCGGGCCCAGGGGACATTCTCGACTGAGAAGGACCACGACATGCAAGGCTACTGATTCTGATTGAAGCCTTGATGGTTAATTTGTAGCATCCTCCTCTACTTGTGTTGCTTGTTCATAACAATGTATCAAAAAAATAATATTAATCTGTAGCTGTCTATAACTTCTTACTTTGCTCTGTAAAAGTATTCAAACCCTTTTCCCATATTGCCCACTCATTACCTCAGACTTCATACTTTGAGATTTTGTTGAAGCCAGAGCCTTTAGTCTACTGCAGCCTCAGAGATTTTATTTTTGCATCTTATTTACTTCCGTTGTACTTTGATATGCCTCCATCTCACTGCTGAACAAAACCATACCCCGATACCTGCCACCACAATTTATTTCCAGCTGGCATGATGATAAAATTAGTTTCTGCTCTTATCTGACCAGAACACCTTCTTTCACGCTTGCTTTTCAACCCCTACATAGTTTGTGGTGAGTATTCCTGTCATTTTTCTTTCAACTATGTATTACTTGCCATTTGTGAATTAAGGCTAGATTTGGAGAGTTTACCAAAATAGTTGACTTGTGATCAGGATTTCCCACCTGAGCAGCGGGACTCTACAGGTCCTCCATAGCTAGCAGCTGCTTCTCAGATTAAAGTTCAACTCTTTAAAGCTCTGGCCTTTTCCTGATGGGTGTTGCTTCACGGTTGTGCCATATTTTTCCATTTTCCGATAATGGATTAAACGGTTCGAAATGATATGTTTAAATATTTGCATATAGTTTTATAAAATAACCCTGCTTTAAGCCATGCAAAGCTTTCATCATGCACAGATTAACAATGACCTTTAGTCCTGTACGAAATAGAAAATGACAAACGATGTAACAAAAATTGATGCTGTAATAAATTAAACTTTTGAGCTCTGTTCCATAGCTACTGTGCTGGTTTCTCTTTAATAGTCATAAGATGACACATTGAGAGCTACTAGCTTAGCTCTCACTAAGAAGATGAAGTGTCTCAGAGTTCCAGAAAGCAAGAAAGAAGGCAACAGAGCAGACACAGTAAAAAACTAGTTCATGTGTAGATGATGAGAGTTAAAGCCATTATGGGGCTGTTGAGCAGATTTAGTTCAAAGTTAGGTGCTTTGTTTTGAGGTTTGTAGTACAAATACTTTTTAGTGTCTTTCTGAAGAAACAGCAACAACAGGGTTTATACCGGAAGTAGGAACTCTAATTTAAGGCTTTTTAATGCTGTTTTAATGCTCTAAGAAATAATTTTAATGCCATCAATAAGTACCCATTAGTCTCATGTATATATATATAGACATATACATAAAATCCTTCGTAATGTTTACCATCGACAGGCTGCAGCCATGTCCCCAATTTCTCGTTTTCCTGCCACTTATTTGCATTTTCACGTGGAACCAGTTAAATGTGATATATTTGACAATTTGTTTTTTTTATTAAGCATTTTAAATGCCATGATAATCACATTTAATAAATTTTAATGCCAATTAAGACCTTAATAAAAAAAAAAAATTATAATTTAATGACTTTTAATGATTTTTAATGACCCGCAGAAACCCTGAACGAGTTGGATAACATCAGTGGAGAAAAGGTGGAGGTGATGGAGGAGTATGAATACCTTGGAAAACAAATGGGATTGGAGACAAAACTGTAAAGGTGTCTACTGGAAGAGACAGAGCAGACTATAGAAGCTTAGGTCCAAAATGCTGCATATCTCCTATTAGTCTGTTGTGTAGAGTGTGATCTCTTCCTCTAACATCTGCTCGGGTAACAGCATCAGAGCAGATGACTTAGAAATGCTTAACAAGCTAATAAAGATGGCTATTTTAAAGGAACTCCCCTAGAACCTCTGAGATGATTTCAAAAATGAAGAATTCTTTATAAAATGAAGAGGATTATGAATAACAGTGAGAATCATCTTCATCAGATTGTTAAACAACAACAGTGTCTTTAGTCAGAGGCTTCTCCAGATCCAGTGACAGACTGATAATACAGAAGATGCTTTCTTCCTACAGATATCAGCACCAACAACTGGTTAAAAAAAACTACAAGTTACTCAAACAGTTAATACACCTTTTGGATTAATAAAGTGTTTTTAAACTTGAATTGATTTTTTTATTGAAACAGCCACAAATTATCCTTTAGCATGTGAAAGCTGATAGATGAGCCATGTTACGGCATTCAAGCTGAAGTTTCTGACCGTGGTCAGGAGTCACCTGCACAGATTAGATTCAGACCCAAAATAAAAGCAAGCTCCTCCAGGCTTCATTATAGGCATGTCTGATTGAAACTTTATCTTTGCATGACTTATAGACTTCAGTTTTCTTTTCTTTAGTAAACATAAATTTAGTAAATTCCAGTCTGTTTTTCATGGTTGTTTTAACTGAAAAACGGTCCTTTATTTTAAACATAGATGCAATTAAAACCAATGCTTTTACTATTTAAATGTTTAATTTAAAATTCAAAACAAATTCAAATCAACCAATAAGTTTGTTTCTGACAGGAAATGAGACAGTCATCTCTTGAAATAACAGAACATAATAACAGAAGCATCAATTTGGACATTTTTGTTTCATGTTTTTAATTTGACTATTCATCTTTTCCAATAATGTCTAAACCTTTAACTTTAAAAAGTCCTACTTGCCATCACCCTAATCTTTTGCGTCCTTCACAAATTATTTTCCAAATTCCATGTTTCTGGCTGGACCTCTTGATAAAGTAAGTTACACTAAAGGAGGGACGTGCATGCTGAATTAAAAGATTACTTTGACTTAATCTGCCAGCGGCTTGCTCTCACCTTCGTGGTCTCTGGTCGCTGTCTAGTGCAAAACTGAATACTAAACCACCCAGCAGCACGGTTGCTCTTTCTGGATAGCCTGACTGTTTGAAGAAAGCTTGAGGGCACCTGTGATGTGAATAAAGATTACAGTTGGTTTAAATCACAAACACAATGCAAGTGTTAAAGGTTTCAACAAAAATATTTTATGTCACTGTAAAAGTAACCTAACTCGTTTGTTTACTCTCTTACATTCAAAAGGCAAATGGGGAGAACTGCTTTAGTGACATTATTTTGTAGAATATATGAAGCATTTCTTCCAACAAATGAGCATATTTCTGCAACCTAGAGGAAAAAAGAAACATTGAATGTAATCATTTGCGTGATTCTGAGTTATTGATCCTCATTATTGTGGAAAACATAAGAAATCCTCCACTAATGAGTCTCGTGCATCGATCTGCAAAAAAAAAAAAAGAAAAAAAGAAATGCCAGTTTAAACTTGTCTCCAACAGCAAGTCTTTGAACTCAGCGCAACTTCTAGAAAAGAAACTAAAGTTCTGGTTTATATCGGCTAATGTCTGTGTTTGTGTGGCTGTCACTGAGAAGTGATGCTGTGGAAGGATTTAAAGCAAGAGGTTCATGTGAGGAAACCCAGCAAGTTTAATCTTCCCTGAAAGGCTGAATAAGCTGAAAGTCCTTCATGCAGAAATGTAGTGGAGGTTATTTTCTGCACAGCAGGTCAGGCTGACAAGCTGAAGGAAAAGGTTTGCATAGCTTCCATTGTGCACATAACTAGTCCTGAATAATACAGAAAATGACAAAGGAAGGTATTTATAATTAAAATGTGATACTGTAATAAATTAAACTGTTGAGCTCTGTTCTATATCTGCTGTTCTGGTTTCTCTTTAATAGTCATAAGAAACAACAAAGCTATCACCAAGAACATGATGTGTCTCAGAGTTCCAGAAAGCAAGAAGGAAAGCGACAGAGCAGACGCGGGAACTAGTTCATGTGTAGAAGATGAGCGTTAAAACCTTTATGTGGTTGTGGAGCGCATCCTGTCCACATTAGGTTCTTTGCTCGGAGTTGATGAAGCTGTAACATTGGTTGGTTCTATGCCTTAAAAGTCTTAACAGTCTTAATGCATAGAAACCCACATCAGCATCAACTTACATTACTGTGCAAAAGTCTTAAACTCCCCTTATCTGCATCTAATTTAGCCTGTAAGGAGCCAAATGTGTCATTATTACTAGATTCTATTCAGGCTTTTCCGGAGAACTGTATATTTAACTTTTGTCCTTTTAACAATATAATCAGCTTGGTGGATCCAATGCTGGTCCATTTATGGTTTTAAAGCCATTCACCCATAGCAGTGGGTTTTCGTCACAGTTCTGGCACGGCGGTCTATCCTGCTTAAATGGAAGAAGTCTGTACCACCTTCTAATGGGCAGAGGGTGATGCATTGGTGGCTAATCTGAAAGTGGAACAACTACAGGGTATAACTGAAGGCTTGGAAAGGAAATGAAAAAAGCTGTGGCATTCGTTCCTACTTTATGCTACTTTATGCATGTCTAATAAATAATTTTATGTATTTATGAATTTTATTTTTTGTTATCTATGAATTCCAACTGGATGAATTTCAACTTTTTTTCTACTGGATGAACTGAATAATCCAGGGTTGCCTGACCTCGGTAACCAAGGCCAGACACACCTGGATTAATCACTTAATCCAGTAATGAAAGACAGGAAACAAAAGAGCTGCCTTAAGTTCTGGAAATAGTGGAGTTTTGTAATCAATTATAAAATCTAAAAAACATTTTTCATGAAGCAATTTAAACGTGTGCAGATATACATGTCCTTAAAATATGTCTGACTTATCTTCTTGCTCCATCATTGTGTTATTCTGAGGAAGTAATACCCATGCATATCTGAGCTAACTTAACTTCATCCTTATGTCCAATTTTCTCATGCTTGAAGTTCCTAATTCTACTGTTTTAACAACCAAGAAAGTATAGACACGCCATGGAGAGATCATACTGTTTTTAAAGGAGAATGGTACTGTCTCCAACAGATAAACTATATTTTTATGTGCAATGTGTGAATAAACCCCAGGAAAAATGCAAAAGAATGAAGATTAACAGAGAAACATATTCTGGACAGACGTCTCAAAACCCACTCGGAGAGAAAGAAGCAATTGCTATAAAACCAGAGAAGCCAAATTCCTGTTTGCACACTGCAAAAAATTGAAATCTCAATAACTATTTTTTTCTTAAAATAAGTGCATTTCTTCTTAAATTGAGGAGGCAAGTCGGACACTTCGCCAATGGAACAAGACAATTTACATTTAAAATAAGAAGAATACAATTGCATTGTCTTATTTTTAATTGCATATTATCTAATTATCTTATTTTCAGATTGCTCAGATTAAAGCTAAATACACTTATGGTATAGTGGAGGATTTTCATGAAATTTTGAAAAGACCTACCCCCTCCGCCTAAAAAAAATGCATATGCACCACCCTGTACCCGGGAAGGCGTGCTAGAGCATGCACGAGCCAATTTCTCTTCGTGCAAAAAAGATTTGCAATTTTTCCACTATGTCAGACTCACCACCGTTAAGTGAAAATGGGGACGAGCACGTGGACGGCCTTACGTAAACATATGCACCAGAATGCTCGACAACTCAAGAGGACCAATTATTTTGATGATCCAGCAGGAAAAAGAACCTCCTCCACTATACCATGAAGAAATTTTTACTGATTTCTAGATTATTTTTGCTGTGCAAATGTTATCTCGGAAAAAGACTGTTTTAAAGACAAAAGACTAGAATTTAAAGATCCGACCATTGTTACACCTGGAAGAAAAAAAAAAAAAAGATTATCAATCTGATCAGCCCGTCCTCTTTACTGATACAGATAGGACCAACTGGGGTGCAGCCCTGAAAGAACAAAGTATAGAAATTTAGAATTAATTTAATGAAAAAAAAAAAAAAAAGAAAACTTCATGCTAGTCTCTAGTGTTTCTGTTAATAGTCTGATTATAGGCATTTTAAAAAAATTATATACGAGTTACTGCAACATTTAATTTCCCTTTGGGATTAAAAAAGTATTTTTGAATTGAATTACACTTTTTCAGCACAGAGGTTCATGATGGAAGAAATGCGTCTTAGACAAATTCAAAAAGAAACAGAGTCTTCATCTTTTTAAATAGTACCAAACAAATGTCTGCAAAGATCTCTTCCTTTTAATCAAGAGTTTAGGTTTTTATAAAGCTGTCAAATTCTGTGAGGTGCTGGAACTAAGTCTGCAAACCTTTGTGTTGTTTTTCTCCTAAAGGTTTTAGAGGCCCAGAACATTTATCCACTAAATGAAAATATCTCTCTTTAATCTGCAACAAGCAAAACGGTAGGCAACAGAAGTTTAGACAAACTTTGTTTTTTACTCTCTAAACATGTTTACAGATATAAAGCATTCAGTGTAAAAAAAAAAATAGGATAAACAACAACAATCTATAAAGAAACCTTTTTTCCCCTAGAAAGTAGAACTGTCTTTTCTACATTCAAACCTTATTCCTAGAAACATACAGGATGATTATGATTCAATCGTGGTTCAAAAACCAAACCTGACCTAAAATCCCAGCCCGCCCCACCTCTCGCCGCTGCTGTATGTTTTCACTGTAGCGTATAAGTCAGCCAGACTTGGAGAAGCAGCTCGCTTGATATTCCTTTTCATAATGTATCAAACCAAGGAGACTTAAAAGGCGAGATCTGCAGGGACGAGATCTGGAGCACATGCTATAAATATTAATAAGGTGCAGCAAACTTACACACCTTATTAAAAACTTTATACGTAACGACATGCTCCAGATCTCATCTTGTTGTACTGTCCTGTTAGATTGTTCATCCGGAGATATCAGGCTCAGAGTTGGATGAAGTATACATTTTGGTATGTTCCTGTTAGGAGAAACACTACCAAAAAGGCATGTATCAGTGAGGTATTATGACTTTACAGCAGCAGCAAAAGGACGGTTTCATCATCAAGCCAGAATAACGAGTATTTTCCTGCTAGATGGCACATACTAAGACAGACTTCTGTTCTTTCTGTAGCTTGATCAAACTTTCACCTGAAGAATACGTTTCTAAACAGGTTTTTTTTTTTTTTTTTTTACGTGTCCTGAGCTAAAAAAGAAAAGTAAAATAAAGAAATCCTGAGGTTATTTCTCCTCGGTCTCCACGGTTAAATCTGCTCGCTCTTTCTTTATTGAAATAGTCTCCTCTTTTGCACTCCCGTCCTCTACTAGCTCTGTCGCTTCTCTTTTCCTCTCCTGCTTGATGATGTCCCTTTTCACCTCGGCCTTTGCAGAAACGTTGTGAGGGGGCTTAACGTCAGCGTTGGTGTCAGACGGGGCAGAGCTCTCACAGATGGTTGGTCCCTCCCATTTTGGAATTTCTAAATCAAGCAGCTCCATCAGCTGCTTCATGACATCGTCCACATAACCGTTGATACGTAGGTGGGCGTGTTTGTCCTGCAAAACAGACAATCAATGAGAGAGGATGGGGATCCTGCTTTTCGTCATGCATGTTGTTAAGACAAACCAACACTTAGTAGCAGATAATTGTGAAGCAGAAGGAAAAGGACCCATAATTTTCCTGTATTTCTTTAATGATTTATTTAGGTACTGCCTTGTTTTCAGGCTTGTCAGTTTATTATTTTCAGAAATTTCTTTTGCTGCATTTATAAGGTAAAACCCTGAGGATGTTTCTACCAGGTTAATACATCTACAGACTAGACTAAGATAAACTAAGACTTTTTGTTGATATTTATGACAAAATTGGCATTTTTATGTATTGTATATTGCTACTTTTAATTATATCAGTAGTTTCTTCTTCAATTGTTCTAATTTGTTCCAAATTGTAATTTTCTAATGTATTTGAACTATTCTTCCCTTTTGTCCAACATTTAATAAAGCTGTTAAATGCTTTAAATGCTTTATTAAAAAAGTTAGCCTGACAGTAAATCTTCAAAAACACCTTTAATTTTTTTTTTTTTTTACTGTATTTAGGTCTGGATTGTTTTAGTTCAGTTCCAATGTAGCTCAGGCTGAAAGTAGATTCTCTGCTCCAGTCTCAAGTTTTTCCTTCCTTCCAACTAGTTGCAACCAAGGATTAACAATAGCTATATGTATGTTTTATACAAGGCAAATTATGTTGACATCAGTCTAACCAATCTCCGATATGTGCTGGTGATATTTTGAGACTGATAACGCTCTTTTTTCTTCCATTTACAGGAAAAAAAAACTACATTGATAAGAAATGTTACACAAGTCTACATTTAA
>NW_015151115.1:0-1176 GCF_000732505.1 Cyprinodon variegatus
CCTCCTTTGTCTTTTTGTACATTCCTCTGGCAGATTTATTCTTTGTAAAAAGAAAACATCTGAGTCTTGATTGCTGATTCTAATCCAGCGGCTGCATCCTCCAAAGGCCAGTCGATACGCCGATGACATCACAGCGTGGCGCCGAGGTCTGTTCGTATTGGACTCCTCGTTATGCAGCCGACAAATGCATCCTTCTGTTTTCGCTGTATCCTTCGTAGCCTTGGCTATCCCTGTCATGTAAAGAGCGGTTTGTTTGATCATGACGTGTGTTTAACTCACGGAGGGCGGTGTCGTGACTTTGAATCAGAGTTCGTTGTTGCTCCAACATCCTCCGGAGTGAATCTGCTGGGTTAGTCTGTTGGCCAGAGTGTTCTGTCATGTTTGGCTTAAGGTTCCTAACCCACATGCAGAACACACTGAAGCTGGAGAAAAGTTCAAAGGTTTATTGAAATAATTCAGTACAATGAATAAACAGATCCAGGGCTTAATCAGATCCAGGACTGGTCACGAGTGGGTTCACTGCAGAGGAGTTAGAGGAAGTCCAGGTAATTTGCAGGATGTGAGTGAGCAGGGCAGTACCTGTTCTGGAGTTTGAGCTGAGCGGCTGAAGGGGGGAACCTTGAGGGTCCAGAGGCTGTCGGCAGGCTGAGGGCTAGGCGGAGGCCGAGCTTGGTTCGAGTGTTTGCAGATCACAGATTAGAGTTTCCCTTCCAGATTCTTCAGAGAGCGGGCAGGCAGGTCTTTGACAGGAATGATTCTCCAGGGTTCTTTCAGAGATCAGACAGGCAGATTTCCAACAGAGAAACTCTTCAGGGTTTCTGGTTTCAGGTAGGTTCAAGCTGGGAAGCGGAAAGGAGAAATCAGATCAGGTTCAGGTTCTCTAGGAGTCAGAGATTCAGACAGGCAGGTTGGCTCAGGCTTGCTAACCGTAACTGGCAAACACTCTGGCACTGGAGAGACGTCCTCTGCCTCCTTAAATACAGATCTTCAGGTGAGCAGAGGAGCGACAGGTGGTAGCAATAAGCTCCGGCTCCAGGAGATCTAGTACGCCCTCTGGTGGAGAAAGTGGACAGACCTCCAGATCCCAACAATCCCATGATGCATTGCGAGTGGGGTGGCCTCTAATCTCAGGCTTTCTGCTCTCTGGATTATCCCCCTCTAGGGGAAAGAGGTGCC
>NW_015151115.1:3875-5819 GCF_000732505.1 Cyprinodon variegatus
TATATTCCAAAGCCCCACTTGCCAATCAGCAAACTCTGCCGTTACTATCAGCCCATTTATTTAAGTGTGTACCTCACCCTGGAGTCCACCACAAGAAGATAAAATTCTCTTAATGGCATTAGCTCAGATGGGCCATAACTCCCTTGAGTTTTCTAGGTCATAGAAGATGGATTGCTCTGTCAACATAACTAGTTTTACCTTCTTCCTCGAGTATACATTTCTTTTACCACAATGGCTTAAGATCTCCAAGAATCACATCACACATCTAAGAAGAAATGGAACAGCAAAATCCCATGGAACTATTTTGATCCCTTTCACTTAATGCCTAACGTCCTAAAGACTGCACTTCTTGCCCAGATTAGGCCCACACATTGGACTTTAAAAACTTTTAAGAATGTCAAAATTACCTATGAGCTTACTAAAGCTTAAAATATTGTTTGGGAGTTTTTTGAAAGGTTGGCATTATCACATTTTTCATGCATGATTTTCACAAAAAATTAGTGTTTAGATAAAAAATGAGGTTTTGAGTCAAAATGAACTTTTTTAATGCACTATTAAGGCTTTTGGGATTGTTTTGTGAGAAAAGTTAATCCCTGCAGGTGACAACACCGGTGTGTCAACTTAGTTTCGCAGCATTAAACCACGGATATCAATGCTAATTCAGACAACGAAGAGACTTTACATGTGTACAACTATACATTTGATGTCCCACAATATGAGCCTGTTGCACGCCCAAGATAGCAGAAAGAGACCAGGGGGAGAATTAATGGCCAAAGGAGACAGATGGAGTTGTCTTGTAAGAGCAATCAGTGGAGTCAGAGCAGGCATTTCATGATAGTTTGTTATTTTTCTGGACCACAGGCTTGATTCTGAGAGATTTTGCGTATTGATCTGTTTTTATAACTTGAAAACAGATCACAGTGCAAAATCTCAAGTGGGAAGGAGTAGAAACACCAGTTGATGGTGTCCGCTACTTTTTGGTGCGTGCCGTACTGCCCCGACCATAGAGAAGGGATCTGGTTTTCTTTCCTTTATCTTAAAGGTATAGTAGAGGATGTTCTTCTCCCTGGTGGATCATCAAAATGAGTGGTGCTTCTAATTGTCAATCATTCTGGTGATATGTTTACCTAAGGCCGTCCTACGTGCTAATCCCATTTTCACTTACTGGTGATCAGTCTGACATAGCGGGAAAATAGAAAATTTTCTTTTGGAAAGTAAGTTTGTATGAGTGATGCAAATGGCAACTTTAAAACAGAGCATGCACGAGGATAAATGGGCTCGTGCATGCTCTCGCATGCGTTTAATAGCCATTCCCTTTCGCTGGTAAAGGGTTGTGCATGTGCATTTTTATTTAAGCGGAGAGGGCAGGTCTTTGAAAAATTTGTGAAAACCCTCCTCTATACATTTAAGTTTCCCCAGCAGTTATACTGATCCAAATCACAGTTCCCAATCAACCATCCACTATCAAGTGCAGGTGTAAGCTTCTGTTGGAGCCATCTGCATCGAAACTGAAAGGGCGGCGGTATCTCAGTCCCTCTGAGGGAACACACTTTAATAATTTCGATATCATTCAGCGGAGTTTTCGCAGTCTCCACAAACGCAATATTTGAGCATGTCATAAAAGAAATGAAGTCGTAAAAATTAGGAGAATAAAGATGTAAAATTATAACAATAAAGTCCGAAAAATTACGAGAAACAAGTTGTATTTTATGACAACTCTTACAAGAAGCACTGTCTTCCCTAAAATGAGGAATGTCGAGCATCATGTGAAATTATGAAAATCTTTTAGCACACCAGCATCAAATTGGGCAGTATGGCAAAGTGGACTCAGGTTGCTGTTTGGTGGCGCTGGTTGGCCATTACATGCTGTTTGGAGATCGAAGCGTTCTTTTTGAAACAGGTTGTTTTATGATGACTATCATAATATTATAACTTTATGCTCTT
>NW_015151115.1:7380-14752 GCF_000732505.1 Cyprinodon variegatus
TGCACATTATTTCTTTGTTGCAGTTTTAGCATTCATTCATCCATCCATACCAGCCAATAAATCCAAAGAAAAGGCTTGGTTATTGGAAATGATGGTTATCTACCTGCTAAGCTAAGAGTGAGGGCAGGACATAAATTATTTTTTTGTCACTAATGGTCACTAAAATGTTTTTAAGCTCAACATGTCCAGTATTAAAATTCAAAACCTTTATTCACAAATGCTCTGTTGTTTGCAAAGTGGAGCCAGCCAATCCTGTTTGCGTATGCAAATTAGCCATGTGCTTTTCCGCAGTTAATAACATGGGCAACGCAGAACAGATTTCGTGAAGACAGCAGGTCTTCACTCCTGTTTGTGGACCTCAACGGACCTCCTCTGGACAAATTCGACCCATTTCCATTCGTCAGAAACTGGATTAAAGCAGCACATGTGCATGCATGAAAGAGAGAGACAGACAGTCTTTGTGCATGTGTGTCTTTTCATAGACTGTCTATTCAGGCTCTTGCCCGCTCCACCAGATTCACAGAAAGCTTCATCCACCAAGCTGTCAGAAAGCTGAGCCCCCCTCAAAAAAAAAATCACTCTGGACAAACTGTCTCCTGCACTACTATTAAGGCATTTTTGCAGACGTAGGAGACTGTTGCTCTTTAGAAGCATGGAGGCATTTTATGGCTCCTCTTTCCTCCGAGATTGCCTGACCTCCGGCCCAGCAGGACACAGTCCCACCCGAGAGACGTGTGCACACCCTCATCCTGCTAAACCCTGCCAGGACAACTTTACGCTTGAATCCTAATTCCATTTTACACCAAAGAAAATCTTCAACAGCTGAACTAACCTTTAGCAACTAAATTACACCACCTATATTAGCCTCATTCAACAAATATCATCATTTTGGAAGTAAAACCTTGGTCCATGAAATGACATTAAAAAGAGCAGAACTGAAATGTACGTTTTTTCTGTCCCTCCGGTGAACTAGCTGTTCAAAATACTAGAGTACATGTCACAAAATAGTTTATTTTTCTAGACTGCATGAGGTGGGCTGTCCCTATACTGTACGTCCTCCATGCAAAGGATTGTGGGCAACCAAATAGATTAGATTAGATTCTAATAGGTGCTATCCACAATAGCACCTATTAGAATCTAATCTAATCTCTCTTTGAACTCGCAGTAAGAAGAATCTGGCTTCCACGTCCTAGATCCTTCATTATTGCACAGCACTATTTGGACAGCACTTATCATAGCAACACTTTGGTTTAAGTGTTTTTACCAATAATCAGGAGGAGACAGAGTCATTGCACATAAGAGTACTTATTCAAAGAACAGAGAACTTACAAAAACTACAGGCCCAAAATGACAAGAGGAGGAAAGCAGGAGCATGAGGATCAGACAAACATTCTGATCAATCAGAAAAGTTGATCAGGATGTAAAACAGATGAACTGATGACCAGATGAGAAACAGCTGATGGAGAGCAGGAAGCTAAACAAAGTGAGAGATTAATGACTTTATTATGCAGCAAAAAGGGGGGAAATTAATTCCATGGAGACTATGAAAATGGAGCAGTTTGAAATTTGCCAGCACATTAGAAAATGAGACTGCTGATATTTGAAATAAACTCAAACTAGCACAGAATTCAAATTCTTAATATCATGATAAAATAACAGAAAAATCAGATGTAGTCTAAAGAAAAACTTTCTTATTTGCAGCAGAAATACCAAAACGTTAGAGGGGTTTGTGGTGATTTTTTAATAACAACTACAGACTGCTATTAACAACAAAAACCTTTCATACAAAAATATGTCCTAGGTGTAAAATAAGTAAAAAAGGCCTTTCATTTAAAACATAATGCCTACATCTAAACTAAAACAGGAAGTAATCAGGGTCATTTGTGCCTCTACCTGCCCGGTACCCTGCACATAGCAGATGGACGATCATGGGAACATTACAAGTTTATCATCTTACACCTTTAGCCTAAAGATTACATGTTTATGATCATCCATGGATGATTTTATTTAAAAACTCACTCAAATAATAGATTAGGAATTACTAATGAACAGCAGTGGCGTTAGTGAACATATATGGCCACTAGGGGGTAGCAAAAACACTAGAAACGTGACATATTAGCAACAACAATTGGTTATAATTTAGTTGAGTAATGTAGTGGATTAAAGATGAATGTTTTGTCATGTATTTGTTGCAAGTCGTGAAAAATATATATTTCTGATTGGAAGGCTCTTTTATATTTACATGCATATTGCAGTGAAGAGTTTTGGATTGTTCTAATAATGTGAGGAAATTAGGAAACACATAAATATAAAGAGAATGACAATTTATCAAAAAGAGCTATAAAGCTATATAAATGACTGATATTTTTTTAACGTAAGCTTTATTGAAAAGCTCTGCTTTTATTTTGTTTATTAGAAACCAACAAATATCTTTAAACATCCTTCTCCAAATGACAAAACATCATGTACCATTGAAACCAGATGTTTACATCCCTGTATAGGCTTAAAACAGTCTTTTTTTCCAGCTTTAGGTCAGGAGTTATTTATTATTTAATAAATGACAGAATTATGAGATTGATTTTTAAAAGTAATTTATTTTTTAATTTGTTTAGAGGTTTTAGGAAGGGTTATTTTTAAACTATATCACTGGAGTCAGACGTATGGGTCCACATCAACAAGTAAGTAAGGCGATGGAAGTTTACTATAAAAACATTTCAGTGGCAAGACAGTTTAAAGTGTTGCACATAACAAACATGCATTAGAAAACAGAGAAATGTTCTTTATTGTGTTATATATTTAGGATATTGCAGTGGCTTAGTTGGGGAGGGGGAAAACAAAGCATTAGATTATCTATTACACATTAAAGGTTAAAAAATAATAATTAAAGGAACAATTATAGTAAAAAAAATGTCAATCTAAACAGGTTTTTAATCTTGGTTTAAATGATCTTAGGGTTTCAATTTTCAGTTTTCTGGGACTTTATTCAAGTTTAGTTCATTAGAAGAATTTAAAGTTTTTCTTTGTGTTTCGTTCTGGTTCTGGGTTTGCAGAGCAGACCTGAGAGCTCTGGGGGGTTGATATAAAGGACAACAAGTGTGTTATGTATTTTGGTGCTTTGCCATTCAGGGATTCGTAGACTAACAAAAGTATTTTGATTTATTACATGATAGAAGGGGAGGCAGTGTAAGAACTTTATAACTTGAATGATGTTCTCCACCTTCTTAGTTTTAGTGAGGACGCAGGCAGCAGAATTCTGGATCAGCTCCAGCTTTCTGATGAACTTTTCATTAGACCTGTGAAGACATGTTGCAGTTCTAATTCATCTATTAAAGATGAATTAGTCTTACTAGGTCCTGTAGAGACCTTAGTCCTTGAAACCTGGAAATGTTCTTTAGGTAATAGAAGATTGACTTTGTTGCTGTATTTCTGTCCCTCTGAAGCTTCAGGTCTGAGCCCATCACCGCACCCAGATATGGTGCCTGGTTGGTGGTTTCCAGCTGGATTAACTGAAGCTATGAACTAACTTTTTCTTTCAGTCCAAAGACTATTACTTCAATTTTGTTTTAATTCAGCTAAAGATAAGTTTGGCACATCCATGCATTGATTTATACTCTGCGTTTATAGTGCTTGAGAGGATTTATAGACACCTGGTGACACAGGGATGTACAACTGTGTGCCGTATTGTAACTTATGCTGCTGTTTTTGCTTTTTATTAGTATTAATATGCACCCCTAAAAAAATAAACTGAACCTAGCTACAATGCACCTCTATCAGTTTGATCTTTAAAGGCTGCTTCGAGCCTTAATTCTGATTTGTTCATGCTGTGCATATCATATCGCAGGTACATTGGAGAAGTGTTAACCATGATTGTTTTCATACTTAAACAGCATTTTTTTGACTATTTTCTTCAAACCTTTGTACGCTTTGAACGAAGAGAGAGAAAAAAAACAAGCTTAGACACCAGAACCTTTGCAGCTCTTTATCAGAACAAAAACCCATAAAGTCATTTCTCTGCTGAACTCTGAGTGTTTCTGGCAGAAGTGTCCAACAGGCGTCAAAGTCCAAAGTTTGTGGCAAAACAACATGTTTTTTTTTTTCTTCAAAGGAGAGTCTGAACAAGGTCAGTCAGGAAGGAATCATAAACAAGCCTGTCCTTAGACACTTCGAAAACAGTCACACCCAAAATCTTATTGAATCATAACCTTGGTGTGTGGAAACTTGAAGAAACAATATAATCCAAGTTAGTCTCTCTTTCATAATTACTCTCTTAATTTTCCTTATGATATTTGGCATGTGTGTTGTGCATGGTTTCTGGTCCCAAGTGTTTCTATGCAGAGGCGGATTTAGGAAATTTGGGGCCCTAGGCAAACACAGGCAGGGGTCCCTCTGAACTTTGAAGACAACACATAAAACAGACCCATTATACAGATGGAGGAATGTTAATAGAACACATTATTTCTCTCTATGTTTCTCTCTATGTTTTGTATTCAGCTGACTTTTCATGCTGTCTCAAAAGGAATGAAAGATTGTTTTCCAGGCACTAAGCTCACAAAGCTGATTGCTCCTTCCTGTGTTTCCAAAAAGGTGACGGCAAAAGTAAATAACACAGTCCTTCTTTTCACTGTAGACAAGCCATGATCTGCTTATCTGTTCTCGCTTTTTCATTTGGATGAAATAAAAGCTGCATGAATCATGACAGCAGAGAAGACAGAGCAAAGTAGGAAGTGGGGTTACCAATCTACTTGCTCTGGAGAGCAGAGTTCACTTTTATATGTTGTCTCCAAAGTCTCCAGTAGCAGAAAAAAGTCGCAAGATTTGGCACTAGCCCCTTTTTTAAAATAAAAGTACTAGAGGCGTCTGAAAAGTCACTAAATATAGAGACAAAAGCGCTGAGTTGGCAACACTGCTCCCCGCATCATTTGTTTTCAAATGGTCTGCTGCTGTTTGTTTAGACCTTTCTGAACATGTGCAGCAAAAGGACTGATCTAATGTGGTGGACACTGAAGGGAAGGGGCTGAGACACCCTTAATATTATAAGTGTCCTGATGGCATTTTAGCAAAAGGATTTATATCAAAAACATAACTAATGTGCACAAATAAGGAATAGCTGTATTAACAATACATGTAAACAGAGTTGTATGGGGCCCCCAGGAACTTGGGGCCCTAGGCAACTACCTAGTCATGTCTAATGGTAAATCCCCCCTGTCTCTATGTTGACCTAGGATGGACCTGTTGAGGTTGTTCAATATCTGCAGATACACTGTAGACTCCTTGCAGCGCTGCAGATACTGTATAATCTGAGTTAGATCATGGATAACAGGGTTCTCTCTTGGTAATCCTACCAAAGCTAAAACACAAAAGAAAAGCTTGTTGGCCTGAGAAAACCATGCTGACTGTCAGGTTTGGGGATAAGGCATCATGTTGAGACAAATACCTTATATTTAACAGACATGTTCACTGGTCTGACTAATGTGTTTGGCCATGATGATCATTTTGCACTCGGAGGATAAATTAGAATTATTTTTTTAAGCAAAATTAAGTATTCTAACTAAACAAGGACACAGCAATGGAAGTCAAAGGGCTTTGGGACAGTCTACATTTTGTACCAATCATTCGATATGACTACTGTCATAACCAATATTTGATGCATTCAATATTTTCCATTTAAATGTTTGTGTAACAATTAGCACTCCTACTGATGTTGCTCAGACGTAGAAACTGTGTGCATGTGTAACTTTGGATGGCTTGTGTTGTTTTAGTCCTCAGCTCTCCTCAATCATATATCTGAGTTGTTATGTTTCTGCTTGTACATTTACAAATGTTCAAAGTTTTGTTTATCAGGTATTGATTCAACAAGGGAGAATTGATCGAAGTTTCCTGCTTCACTGAACCGTGAAACCAATCTGCAGCTTGTTTATTTACGCAGAGGAACCTCTGCCTGCAAATCTGTCTGCAGAGTTTCTTAAATGGCCTTTTAGAAACCTGGAACATGTGGAATACGTAAATATTATATATATATATATATATATATATATATATATATATATATATATATATATATATATATATATATATATAACTGTGGAAAAGGGAGCTTTAGCTGTTAAGATTTATGTTTTATGTGCTGCTTTTTGATAGTTTGTATTCAGCCATAACCATCTTGCGATTACTGTAAAATCTTTGGTTTATCTGTTTACTTAACTTGATCATTTCCAGTGTTCCTCAGTCCTGGTTTTGGGTGTATCCTGTTTGTTTTCAGAATTTGAGATAGAAAAGTTTTTTTTTTTTTTCTTTTAATGCATTTTCAGCAGGCTACCTGAGGACTCTGAATGCAATGTTAGGAACACATGAACCCAGGCTCAGCACGTGTTTTTTTTCTGTCATGTCTCACACACACCACACTCTCCTCCTGGTTTCTGGGTGAAAGAGGAACTAAATAATAGAGCAGGATGACCTCTGGCGAGGCTGGGCTGATGGACAAGCTGGGAGGACCAGTGAAGCGTGCGAGCAAACAGTCGGCTAGACGCAGTGCCTGATTAATCCAACACTACCAGAGGGAGAAAGGTCAGGTGGATTTTACCTTTAAAAATAGAGCAGAGGTTGACGAGGTATTTTAGGCAGGTTGCATGGACGCACCAAAGTCCAGGTGAAGTTTGCATTAGCTGGTGTTGAAACTAACCAGCATTATCTGACTTTTAAGGGCAAAATGTGAGTTTTGCAACGTGTTGGTCAAAAGTCAGAGGTGAAAGTCCTAACTGTGAGCATGAGTGGCTTTCATGGACTAAAGATGAGCTATCCTTCAACTTTTGCACCCACACTTAAAAAAAAAAAAAAAAAAGCTCTAACAGAAGCAGACACAACAAAGTTTTTTTTTTGTTTGTTTTTAGCTTAAAACTACCAGCTGAAACTTAAAAATTATTATTGCTCGTTTGTAAAGGCTTTGGTAGAAACAAGGCGAAGTTCTTACATGGAAAAAGTTTGGAATGGGATGCTTCCATCAGGATCCCCTGACTTCATTTGGTCCACTGCTACTCTTCCTATCATCAGGCTCTGATAAACTACATACAAAAAGTGCATATCAAATATTACTTAGCAAAGACAAAAACTGTGAAGGATGATAGAACAAAAAATAAAACCTTCACCTCATTACCCCATTACTGTGGTTTACCACGTCTAAGGACTATTTCCTCTTCCAAGTAAACATCTTTTTTTAGGATCCTGTTAGATCCTGTTAATTTTTTCCAACCAAGACTGGTGACGTCCAGAGAGTTTATATATACATATACATATATGTATATATACATATACATAGATATACGTATACATATATGTGTACATATATATATATATATATATATGTGTACATATATAT
>NW_015151115.1:14788-37516 GCF_000732505.1 Cyprinodon variegatus
TATATACGCATATATATATACGCATATATATATACGCATATATATATATATATATATATATATATATATACATATATATATATATATATATATACGCATATATATAGGCATATATATATATACATATATATATACACATATATACATATATATACACATATATACATACACATATATACATATATATACACATATATACATGTATATATACATATATATATACATATATGTACACATATATACACATATATACAGTACAAATTTATTACTTAACAATTTAACTGTTCAAACTAATGGAAAAAGTATCATTTTTATTAAGTGTTCTGTTTCTAATATATGTTTGGCAAGTTTTATGAAGATTTTATTTTCTACCTTTAATGGCATTTGTGTCAGACATTAATAAAAGAACATACAGCCATATTTTCAGTTCCAATGTTTCAAACATGTGCAAAAATCCCCCAAATAAAATTATCTTTTATTGCTTTAAGAGTATATAAAAAAGGTGACCTTTTTTTTTTGTTCCAGCTTTTTTATTGTCATTACACTGTCACAAGTACAGAGTAACCTAATGAAGTCTCTGCAGTTCACTCATCCCCTTGGGGAGCAGTGGGCTGCCATCGTGGAGCTTCTGGGGAGCAGTGTGGGTTCAGCAGCAGTGTGGGTCTTGCTCAGCGACCCAGAGTGGCAGTCTGTGGGACTGGGGCTCGAGCTCAGCACCTCTGGATTCCAAGCTCTATGCCCTAACCAATAGGCCGCCGCTCTGATCAAAGAACCACTCATTGTGTTATTTACTTGAAGCCCTTAGCTAATTTATAAAGGCCAACACCTATCCACCTGCATTTCTAAAATAATTAAGTCATCATAAAAAAGCTAACATTTGTCAAACATTTTAAGAAAAAACTCATATTCTATTAAATGTGCAATAACATTTTTTACCTTGATGACAGTCAATTTCACAAAACTGAATCCCAAAATTAATTGACTCAGAACACTACAATACAAAAAAAAAAAATGCATATATGAAGAAAAAATAAAGACCTTCTTTTGCATGAACTACTGCATCAATGCCCCATGTTATGGAGGTGATCAGCCTAAGGAAACCCAGGTTGCTGTACCTTGAGATCATTCTGAATCCTCTATTGGGTTTGGGTCAGGCCAGGTTGCTGGTCAGTCAAGCACAGTAACACCATGGTCATTGAACCAACTTTTGGTACCCTTGGCAGAGTGGGCCAGTGCCAAGTCTTACTGGAAAATGCAGTATCTCAATAAAGCTTGTGAGCCGAGGGAAGCGAGATGGGTTCTAATATGTCCTGGCATGCGGCTACGCTGACTTTGAATTCAATAATGTAACAGATAACATGTCAGCCCAACTCCTCAATGACTGTGGAAACCTCATCAAGCAACACTGATTCTGTGACTCTGCACTCCTTCTCCAGACTAGGACCTTGATTTGCCTATCTCCCACGGTCTATGGGCGCATGGCCAGGTGGACCCTGGACAGATCGCCAGTCTTTACAGGGCTAATCCAGATCCAGAAAGTAAAAAGTCTATACAGAGATTATTTCCAACAATGTCTATTTTTAGCTTCACATCATAGATTGGGGGCTAATCACCTGGTAGAGGCAACAGGAAAAATACAAACTAGGCGAGGTTTTACTTTCTGGACCTGGATTATCCACCTCTGCTTTTGTAAAGAAACACATTTATCTGTTTTTAGAGTATAAACAGGCCCCAGTTTTGGCACCTTTACCTTCAAAAATGTAATCTAATGCTAATTAAAATGTGACTTTAAAAAAACAGAACTTCATGATTTGGAAATTAATCATTGGACCCAAAAATCCCATCTGAAGAACAAACAAGAACAAAAAAGGAAACAAACCTGAAGTATTATTTTGAATCTACTGAGTAGATCTAAAAGTAGGTCAGAGGATAAAACGATCTATCCTTTGACCAGAATTTGACCCTGAGGAGAACTTCTGATAGTTGTCGAGACATTTTCGTTTTGAATCAGCAAAACGGGAACTTATCACCCAGAAAATCAAGCAGAACAATGACGCACATGTCAAGTTCTTCCTGCTGACACAGCATTTGTGGGGGAAAAAATTACCACATATAGCTGTTTAAGCTGATTTCAAAGGGAGCCAGCCACAAACTAAATCAATAAAAAATCACTTAAATACCTCCCTGTTGAAATAAAACAATATATGGTAACATCTGTCCTGATACTGTTTACTTAGTCCTTTAGGAGCTTGAAAAGACTAGTTGCACAGGGCATGACAGCAGACGTAAACCTTCAATTTGGTTCGACAGCTCTTGCTCACATTTCAGGGGCTAGTAAACTCATATCTTGAACCTCTTAACCAATGGCGTGACAACACAACAATAGACCCGTAAGCAACATTATCTGGGTGGGTCCCATATGAAGTAAAACACCCCATCCCCTACTAAGTACATAATTTTGGTATCCATCGTTGCTAACACATTGTACGTAACAGTTATGTTTTTAATCTATTCTCTGGATTACCAATAATTCCAAGTCGTATTGTAAAAAATAAAATACTCAAATACCTTGTTCTTTTAAGATCTTTATTGCAGTTTGAAAATATATGAGTGTAGTTTTTTTTTTACCAACCGTCTAATGAACTCTACACAGTTATTAACACAGTCATTTAAAGTACCACTGTCTGCTTTGCTGTTGGTGGTGTTTAAACGGCTCACCATCATGTTGAAATCTGCCATGTGTTGGGGTATAAATACGGCGCGTTCAGTCTACTCAGTATCAGGTGGGTTTAAGAGGAATTTTTTGCACCATTACTTTCTGCAAAGAGACGTCCTAGTCCACAATTGCGTAGAGGGCAAACCAGATGTCAGAGATGGGGCCCCTAAGCAACTGCAGTCTCTGATTACAGATAGTTACGCCATCGCTCTTAACATTTGATATTTTTTGCGGTTTCTCGCACTTGATCTTAGATTTTTCCTCTTTTTTTTCCACACCTCAGCTGAGGAAATATATTTCCTATTTACTCATTGCAAACATGTACAATATCACACCTCTCATCCAGTAGTTTTCTTATGGTAAAACTGAAAAACACCTAAGTTTACTATCAAACAATGCAAAACCAAAATATATAACAAGCAAACATGGCACAATCATTTATTTGAAGTCTTTTAATTAAAAAAGACCTGCTGGCGTAGAAATTCATAGTCATAGTGCGTCACAGGGCCCATTTAACGTGTACTACTGTATGACTGTTTACAGCACTCATTAAAAAAACAAAAAAGAGTCAGCAAACAGCTAATTAAATAACAAGAAAGACCAGTAGTTTGAGCCATAAACACATCAACAACCTTTAGCTTACAAATTCCGCAGCTATTAGAAGATGCCTCAGGGAAACATCTTTTCTCTCTAGGTGAAAGTTCAACGGCAGACTGTAATGAAAAGTAGGACGACAGGAGGAGGAGGAGGAGAAACATGGAGATGCAGATGCTTTAGGAGTGGAGGAAACTGGGTAAAAGGTCAGTATGATGGAAGAGAAAGGATGGCGTATCAGCCTCTGGATTGTAAATACCAGCTGCTATTGAGTTCCTCGTGACATCAGTGTAGCACACACGAGCCGTGCACGAGCACAACCTTTCACCCACTTTGCTGCACGGCCAAGAAGTGTGACGTGAAAATAAGATGTTGCGGAAAAAACCTGAAGTACAGTTTAAAATAAGGACTGATTTAAAAAAACAAACCTCCATTGTTGGAGGGGAGAACAGGACAAAAAAAATACACAAATTCTGCTGAAGATTTGCCTTATTTTATTGCTTGAGGTGAAGATAAGGATTCCTCATATCTTTCCAACGATGTGATAAAGTGATAAAGATGTTTTATGACTTTCTAATGAAGGATTAAAAACCAGATTTGAACAGAAAAGATCTTAGATGATAACCTGAACTAAAGCAACAGTATTCAATGTCTTTGAGATCATTTTATCCTGTTATTCTTATTAATAAGGTCACTTTTTTACTTCATTTTTACTTTTTTTTTTTTTTTTTTTTTACTAATTCAATGTTAAAAGGATACAATGAACGACATGAATGAATACAACATGATATTGTCGATGTTTATATAAAAATGACATAAATGTCACATCTTCCCAAAAAGGTCTCCAATCTTCCCGATTCCCATCAGAAAAAGAGGTTGGCTTAAAAAGGTAATACGGCTAGTGTTTCATTGAAAAAAGGTCATGTACTGTATAGGAAGCCATGTTTAAACCCCTAAAACAAAACAAAACAAAACAAAAAATAAGGATTGTGAGGTTGAGATTTCATGCAGTAATCTAAGGTTTTATTTAAATGTAACTAGTTTACACATAAATCCCCATCATACAGTTATTGGATCTAAAGTTGTCTAAAAAATGTAATTACTCTGAAATAAAGTCAGGAGGGACTGAGTCCTCTGTTTTTAAGGATGTCTAAATTAGAGGTTGTAGTGCAGGAAATCATCTTCATGTGTTCAGGAAGCCAGGAAGTGGGAGTTTTTTTGTTTTTTTTAGTAGTGGCCTTTAGCTTCTCTGGTGTCTCTAATCTCCCTCTTCATGATAGTCCCATGAGTGTTTTGTATGTTTCAGGTCAGGGTGGTTTGCTGGCCAATCAAACAGTGATACAATGGTCATTAAAGCAGGTTGCTGCTTTTTTGTGGAGAGGGAAGCTTTGTAGAATCTATTCTGGTAGACATCTTTTCTGACTTTAATCTTCATAACACACACTGGATCCTAAATGTCTAAAGCAGATGATATGCTTCCAAAATCATATAACCCAGGACTTCCAGTAATGTGCATTCTTTTCCTCTTCACTCTTTGTCCAGAATCTGAGACCATGATATCCCTCCAAAAGGGATTAAAAAAAAAGCTTTTTTTCTAATTACTTTAACCATGTCCCGCTCTTTCCCTTCTTTGCTAAGGTAAGACTCCTCTGCGTTTTTCATTTGAAGGCGGCTTAACACAAAATATGAAGTTTCATATTTACAGCCAGTGTGGAAGCTTTTGACTCCACCACATCCAACCATTATGATCGTCCCCCATAATATTGTGTATTTCTTTGCAAACATCTAAATCCAGCAACTTTATTGAACCCTTCTGCACTTTTTTCTCCAAGCATGTTTTTTCATCCATGACTCTGTGCTGGACATTAGTAGACTCTGCAGTTTTACCTATAATATCACTTCAAGATAGCATTTATATATTCAAATATTTCTGTAATATTCTATTTTATTAAAGGAGCCATAAAATTTCATTTAAAAAAAAGTCTACTGAAAATGGTTTAAATGAAAGCTGTGAATCAAACTGGGTGTAATTTAACTATAAAACAGATAATTTCTACTTAATCTAATTTCTATAGGATGCTGATATTTATGCATTTATATTTTAAATATAAAACAGGTTTCCATCACATTACTAACCAATTTTTAGCAGCCCCTCCACCATTTTCTTTTCTTTCCAAATATATCATATAATCCTGCCGGTTTGGGGTTTTCCTCTCATGGTTTCCTCTTTAAGCTCTTTGGTGTTTTCTCTATGAGGATCATTCCTACAGAACCATCAGAGGTTCAGAATCTCGACAGCAGTTAAAAATACTCTGACCCATCAGCAGCCCCTCTGTGCTTGCATTTCTCTGGTTAGGGGGTCTCTTTGTGCCATTCCGGCCCCACAGCTGTGCACGCCAGATTCCAAACACGGTCCAAGGGTATTTTCTGCTGGAGGGGCTGATGCAACATACCAGCCACGTAACAGCAGCCCGACCTTTCACACACTAACCATAGGGTTTCTGTTAAACTCCAAACCTCCACAGGGCTTACTCTCTCGTTGTGGAAATACATGCAGGCCCATGTGCATGCGAGAACAGGCTGTGTTGTTGTAATCCGTACAGGCCTCCCGTCATAAATCACAGACATTCCAGGAAAGTTTCAGGATGTTTAAAATAACATCAAACTGACTATAGTGAGGTGTTTGGTTTTTGAATAAAAAGATTATTATATTTTATCAGACAGCCAGTGTCACCAGGAGCTGATAATGTAGCAGTTTATCTCCCTACTATAAACATAATCTTTAAAATTCAGACCTAAATAACGTAGCATCTACATTTGAACTTTGACACAGAAACTGAGCAGGATGTGAAGTTAGGATATTGCTTGCAAAACCAAATTTTAGAATATTTTGTTGATGTTATTGTCAGGGTTACATGCTAAAACAAATGTTTTAATCCAGCAAAGCTAATTTAAAGTTGGTAATAGGGGTAAAGGTTAGTTGGAACACAAGGATTGCAAATTAATCAAATTGATCTCTCAATCAGAGTTAGGGGTAGCCTTGGGAGACCATCCTGATCTTGCGAGCTTTCAAGGTTTCACTCACAGATCAGTCTGGATACTCTCCGTTAAAACAAAATGTGGAGCCGTTCACCAAACGAACATCCAATCAGCGTTGGCTTTGAGGCAGGTTGAGGTGTGACGCAATGAGAAGCGCGACAGTTCAGTCTAAAGAACATGGCGGTTTCAGCCGATGAAACTAGCGTCAGCATGGCTATCGAGCAAGTTTTATCGGAATTACAGAGTATTTCTTCACTGAAAGAAGAGGAAAAACACTGCTCTGGAGGCTTTTCTCAGAGGAAAAGATGTTTTTGCTCTTCTGGTATCAGCAAGAGTAGCCTGGCTCGTTGTTGTGTTTTCGTCGTCGCTCTGTTAGTACGTCATATGCTTCGTTGATCTGATTGGTTTATTTGGCCCGTCTATCACCAACATAGGCCAATCAGCTAACCAGTATTTTCGCCCCTTCCCAAAATTACTTCAACGGAAGGTTTCCAGATGGATATGCGGAGCAAATCCATCTGGCGGAGTCAGGTTAAGTTAGGGGATATTCTTTATAATTTCTTCTGTTTTTTTTTCCAGAACTACACTACGAGACATGAAAAGGTCAAATGTTCAAGTCAAATTGTTGTGAAATAGTTGTATAAGCTAATAATTTGACATCTGGTGATCTCTGTTTAACCACAGTACTTGCTTTACATCAGGCTTATAAATGGGTATGTAGGGGACAGATGTGAAATTACTGTTGTTAAAATATTGGCATTAAAATCCAAGTAGCATGTGAGAAATTGAGGAAAAAGAAAAAACTACTGCAACCTTCCCCACCCTCCCCTAATGGTTCAAATTTGCCCTGATTGAGACAAAAAAAACATGAGTAAAGTCTGCCTTATCGATCGGTCTGAACCAAAATGCAGATCATCCACATCTTCCGCCATCCTATTTACCACCCAAAACTCCAAAGGTTCTGAGGTTTTTGTCGCTACTTTGGTGTTTTACTACTCCAGGTTTCCCCATGTGACATTATCAAACTCTTTCATCTTTGCAGCCTCCTCCTTCTTCTACCCAAACGCTCTTCTCTTTGTCACATCCTGCTGTGCCAGGATTTGGTCCTGTGGTCCCTTTCAGCATCTGGGAGTGATCCATTCCAGAACCTGAACTCTGGCAGTTAATAGCGTTATAAACATTTAGAGAGGATGCATGATTTTTGTGTGTCCACTGACTCCTAAACACAAACTGTTTCTCTAATGTTTTACATTTACACACGTTTTCCTCTATTCACGTAGGTGTAAAGAGATATACAGTCCAATAATAATTAGTAGGAATATGTGTTCAATTTTTGATCAATGTTTGCAGTAATATCCCCAGGAGAAAACTGAAATCCCTCCCAAACATGCTTCCTCCTACATCTTTTTTTTTATTTTATTTATTTATTTTTTTGTGACGACTGTGTTGCTTTTGGATTTTATTATTTTTTAAGTGAAAAAAGTTGGAATTAAAATAGCCTAACAAACCCTGAAAAGTCCATATGGCGAGCAGGAAACCTTTAAAAACAGAATCCTGTCATCGTGAGGAAATGAGTAACTCAGTGTTTTAACAGAGATGTGGTCCATTGTTTACAAGGAGCAGCGCACGTCCAGCATGTGCCTGTCCTGGCCCTGAGATTAGCTCTCTGAGTCAGATCCAGTCTACAAAACACAATGCTGCTGCCACTGAGAAAAGGGAAGCATCAATGAACAGATCTGAGATGTTCTTTACCATAATAATGCTATTCTAGGTTTTTCTTTACTGAAATTAAATATTTTAGATAATTCAGATACATGTAATTTAAAGGTAAGAAGAGTAAATATGCAGGGAAGTTTCTATACTTTAATCGATCTGGGAAAACCAAAACCACTGTGGCTATCTGTGAATAGAAAAAAAGAAATAACAATTTCTGTTCTTATGCTATTAAAAGAAGCTGTTGTGACCGTAAGTTTAATTAAAAAAACATACAGAACCCAGACATCACAGAAATAGAGCCATTGGCTAAAGTAGAGTAAAAGATATTCCATCCATTTTTTCCTGCTTAGTCCTTGTCAGGGTTTCGGTGTGGCTGTTTATGGACAAGAGGTGGGGTACACCCTGGACAGGTCGCCAGTCCATCGCATGGCAACACAGAGACACACAAAGATACAAAACCATGCAAAAACACACACTGACTCCTAAGGACAGTTAGCCAGTAGTTTTGGACTGTGGGAGGAAGCTGGAGTACCCAGAGAGAACCCACGCATGAACAGGGAGTAGACGCATACTCCATGCAGAAAGACGCCAGGCTAGGAATAGAACCGAGAACCTTCTTGCTGCAAGGCAACAGTGCTACCCACTGCTCCACTGTGCAGGGCTTCTTTGTTGCTGCTGTACCTGAAATATAAAATGAATTGGAGTTAATTTTTCACATAGAGCTGGAAAGCAATGAAAAAATAAATCTGTATAATTTACTATTATAAAGAATAACAATATTTTGGGTCCGAGAAATACTTCATCACAATATTGATGAAAACAAGAGAAGGAGTTAAATATCCTGTGATTTAGCTCATGGTTAAAAAAGAAAAAAAAAAAAAACAATGTCCACGTTTGATGTAATGATTTTCAGGCTCTGCAGCTCTAGAAGGAAGCAGCTGTACTGTAACTGAGCTGAGGTTCCTCATAATTGCAGACGAACATTGTGTTCTGACACAGCTGGGATTGGAAAAGTGACTCCTGACGCTGAGTTTCTGTTGAACACATTTGGAGCCCTGCCTAGCATTGGCTGAGGGCAGCAGGTTCGAGGAGGTACGTGCAGAGCTGCAGCAGTCAGCACGCAGCAGTACGTGCACTGAAACAACAGCAGGAGCTGCAATGTTCCAAAAGTGAAAACAAAAACTTTCTACCCCCTGCAAACTGGTAACTGACATTAGGTGTTAGCATGTCGAAACAAGTAAAGAGGTGTCTACCCTTCACGTTGCAATTGCTTTTATCTGATTACTTCTTTTTACTACTGTCCAGTGTTTAACTCAGAAGTCTCTTTTTTCTACTTCTTCTTCATCAGTAGTTGTTCAGGAAGGCTTTCCTTCAACTCCAGCTGAACTTCACTGACTTTCTGTTTAGTAACTTAATACCAAATGTTTTTTTGTCTATGGGGTTTGGTAACCGATGTAACCCTTGGTATTTATTTTCTAAAGGAAGCTTTTTAGGCTTTAAGCTTCTCCACTTTTCTTAGTTTTAAATAACTAACTTAATACCCAGCCTCAAAGGCCAGAAATGTAAAATATGATGCATAGATAAAGCAAATCATATCTTTTAACGCAGGTAGGAAATCTAAAACGTTCTTTAGGAGGGAAAAAAAAGGGGCTTTGTAGCCAAACCTTTTGTGGGAATGGAGAAGTGGTTGCTTATTAAACACAAAGAAAATGAAAGGAGATAACAATCTTGTAACAAAGATCAGCTGTGCAAGAAACAGAAAAAATCTTCTTACAAACAAAAACACTATTGGAACCACATTTTGCTAAATGATTCTGATATGATTAGACTCTTGAATTTAAGGGGGAGATCATCCTAAAACTTAGGAATGCAGTTTATGACATTATTAGAAAAAAACACCTTAAGCAGGCAGTAAACAGCCAGACCATCAGATCGCCGCATTTGTTGTTTTCAAGCATGAAGTTTAACAGGTAAGAAGATTGCTTACACCACTGTTCTTGCTGTAAATTCATTCTGTCAGTTAAAATAATCAGTTCGGTTCCCAATGCATGTTTACATGCCTTAGCCCGATGAATAAAATTAATAAAACTATTTAAGAAAAAGAGCTAAAACTTTATTCTCAATATAGTAGTAATTTGCTGCTGGTATTTGTGTTCTTACACCAGTTTTTATCACAGCCATGGGGAAAAGTCTGTTTTAGTCATGACAAACAAAACACCTGTGTATAACATTTTGCCAGCTATATTGGGGGAGCTGTAGGGTATTTAGACCACATGATCAAAAGAAAGAAGCTGATTGGATGGAGTCAAATGAGACTTGGACATTACCTGTACGGCTTGCTCAGAAAACGAGGGTTAGGCTGGAGACAAAGCTGTTGGACAGAACCTGTTGAAACAAAAAAAACATAAGGGTTTTCCCCCCTATTTTGGTTAAATTCAGACAGACTGGCCCCAACACAGAATACTTTTAAATCCATTAAGGTTCCGGTTGGTTAGATCTCCAAGGCAACAACCTCAATCAGCATTTTTTCTAACTTTTTTCCTTCCAATTGCCACATAAATCAATAAACTGGAGACTTCTTTGACAGTTTTTGGCATCAGTCCTTAACACAACATCCAAATAAGAATAAGTTTGTAATTCTAGACCTAATTACCACTCTTCCATAAGTTAGGGCTTTTATTTTGGAAGCCATGTGCTGACGTTTTTGTTTTGCATGTCTGGATTATGGTCTTAGCAATAAAAATAACCACCTTAATCCCTGAGCAAGATGGGGGGGGGGAAAGAAGAAAGTCAAATAAGTTATGTTAGAAATAGTGCATTAAACTGAAATTTGGCAAATAAAAAGCCAGAAAAACTGTCGGATATTTGAAAAAAAATCAAGGTTGAAAAAGTATTGACTAAAATGACTGGAGAATAAAAGAAACTCCAGGATTGTTTAAGGAAGAAAGGGGGAAGGGAATATTTTCAGCTTTCTTATTAAAAGTAAAGTGATCGTGTGACTGTTGATATCTGTAAAGTGTGTGTTTGGTCACAAATCAAAAACAATAGCAGAGAAACTTGTTTCTCGTCATAACAACACGTTGTTTTTGTGTTACTTCAACTTTGACCTCAATGAACTCATCTATGTTGACTCCATGCTTTGCTTCCACAGACTATTTTTCTCTAAAATATCTCATCTCCAGGATGGAGTTTTAGTTACCATATCCAGTAAAATGTCACCTCTGTTGGGGTTCTTGGATTTTTCTACATTTTACTTGGACAAAGCTCCTTCCTCTGTACCCAGATCAATTTCTAGAGAACAATTTACAAGTGGAAAATATAAGTATTAAAAATGTTGTTGGGACATAAGCCTAAATGATACATTTTTACATAAATATCAGCTTTTACACAAACAGTAAAGTGAAATGCAGAGAAGCGTTTTAAAGATGATTGGAAACTAAAACTATTTACCTGATCAGGTTATGTTGGATAACCTTTGTAAAGTGAACATTCAATCACATAGGAATATTCCAGTAACAACTTGTCAAAAACACGAAGTCTGCATGCCTTTGTGATTCTGTTAGTCAGGAAAAACACATGCAGAAGGCATGGCTGGGAGTGTGGGTGTATAATTGTAGGATTTGGCTGTCAGGAACCAGTGAGTAAAAAGGCCTGAGGGTTGAACTTTCCCCTACTTCTCACACCGACTCCAAATGCACGCTTCTTCCTTCGTTCAATCGTTCAGTCTGCTTTCTCCCTACGAGATAAACTGCAATCCTCAGCTGTAAAGTGTTTTGACTCAAGAGGTCATTAATCAATGGATGCTATCTGTCTGCAGTCTTTTATGGATGTTAAAGTGAGTTTATCGGGGGGGGTTGAGTGCATGTTGCTGATGGCTGCATACGTTGATTAGGCTGAGACAGATAAATGAAATCTCTTAAGATTTGAGTTAAGGAGGAATTGCTGTAATTTCTCAAAGGCTGCTCATGTTCTTAAATTACAAGAGACTTATCTGGAATTTGTCTCTTTTTTTAATGTAGGATATTAATGTAATGAGGTTTCTCGTTTCTGCCTCTCTCTGAACTTTGAACAAGTTAAAATAGCATAAAAGAAATAACGTAATAAAAATAAATATTTGAAGATTAGAGCTTATCATAGATCTGATCAACCAGTAACTCAGTTGTTTCATTGCATCATAGCTGAGCTCCTCACTATGAAGGGCTTTCCCCGCCTCGGGACCTCCCTCCTCCTCCTCCTCCATCTTGGAGCAACCAATCAAGCAATCCCTCGACTTCAGCTCAGAGCTATAAAAGCGTGTGTATGCCATTCAGCAGCACACAACTGAAGAGGATCGAGAAAAAAAAAGCGCTGAATTTAAAACAATACAAAGACAACAAAGATGAAGATGCCCAAACTTATCGTCCTTCTGCTGACCATCCTGGTGCAAGCAGGATCCGGCTTCCCTACAGACAGGAACCGCCGGGAGAAGCATGCATCCTGGGACGACGTAAACGTGGTGGCCCATGGCCTCCTGCAGCTCGGCCAGGGCCTGAAGGAGCACGTGGACAAGACCAAGGCTCAGATGAGAGACATGAACAGCAGGCTGAAGGCCTTCAATGGCACCGTGGCCGAACTGGAGAGAAAGCAGGAGGAGCAGGGAGAAGCTTTGATTACCCAGAGCAAAGAGGGACAGGGGATGCAAAGGCTGCTGGTCGAACTGGGAGAAGGGGTGAAGGTGGAGGTGGGGGAGGTGAAGAGGCAGACAGAGGACTTAACATCCAGGATAGACAGACTGGAGGAGGTGCTGACAAAGCCAATGGTGGACAGCAATGACAGCGACCATGAGAGGGTTTCATTCATCCAGGTGAGTTCATGTCTAAATGCAAAGAATATGAGCTTTTACTACAAATCATCTGTGGATGAGCATCTGTAGCTGGGACTGAACACGATCTAAACATCCCCTTCCCCTCATCTCCAGAGGCTGATGATTGCTCAGAACAGGCGTATCGATCAGCTGGTGGAGAAAATCTCACAACAGCAAGACAAACTGGAGAAACAGAGTCTCCACCTGCAAGTCCTGCAGAACAAGGTGAGACATCTAAAAAATAACTAAAGATATTACAAGTTTGTAACCTTAGACAAATGTAAGGTTTCTAATCTGTTGTCACATTTTTTTAAAGGTTGCCAATAAGAGAATGAAATCCCACAGACGCAGAGATGAAGAGATGGCACTGAGAGGCGAGGCAGAGAACAACCAAGCTGAAGCAGGTAACATTTCTACTGTTTTTAGCCCATTTCAAAAAACAATTTAGGTAAACCTCACTTGTTCTACAATAATAACTGGAAAAAACATCCACAAAGATTTAAAATGCATTCATCTGTAGACATTTCGTAAGTCAGTTGTTAGAACAAGCACAAAAGCTATTAACAGAATGCAGAGTCTAGAAGTGTCCACCTTTGCACTTTGTCATCAACTATGCCAGCCATCATAACTTACAGTGCAAAGATCAGAGAAAACCAGGGCAGCAGCATTTTAAACAAAACAATATGACTCATCTTATGTTTTTATTATTTGCAGGGTTGGCCAGAGATTGTCAGGATCTATTTGCACGAGGACAACGAGCCAGTGGTATCTACACAATCCAGCCTGAGAACTCAAAACCCTTCAGTGTTCTCTGTGAAATGACTCCAGGTGAGCTGGTTTACTTCATTTCTGAATCCAGTTTGTCTTAGAAGACATTAACACATGGGAACAAGTCAAACTGAAGGGTTTTCCTGCTCTCTGCAGCTGGCGGATGGACTGTCATCCAGAAACGCCAGGATGGATCACAAAACTTCAACCAGCTTTGGGAGAGCTACAGAAAAGGCTTTGGCAACTTGAATGGTGAGTTTGAAGCTTCCTTTAAAAAAGTAAGAAGTTACTTTATTGAATTTTCCCAACATTCAAAACTAATTTTTCCTCTTTTATCTCTCAGGAGAGTTCTGGCTCGGTTTGGCCAATATCCATTCTCTTTCGAAGCAAGGCCGCTACGTCCTGCAGGTGGAGCTCTCCAACGAGGCGGGACAGCAGCAGGTGGCTCGTTACCAATTCCAGCTTGACGGAGAGGAGAAGATGTTTGCCTTGCACCTTGTGCAGGACCCTTCGCCTGAGACTCAGCAGAGAATCGTGTCCACTGGGGAATCAGGCCTTCCCTTCTCTACAGCTGACAAAGATAACGACCTGGCTGCAGAGATCAACTGCGCCAAGAAGCTTTCAGGTACAGAAACACGTCTGGAAAGCCCTGACAAACATTCACCGAATCTATTCACAAACTGGAACTAAACTGTTTTGGATTTGTGTTTTTGCAGGCGGTTGGTGGTTTAGCAGCTGTGGAGAATCGAATCTGAATGGAAAGTATCCCAGACGCCACTGGAAGCAGGAGCCCAGGAGACAGGCCATGTTTGGGACGCTCACGCAGGGACACAGCGGCCCCCTCAGGACCACTCTTCTGAAGATTGCTCCACTTTCAATGACACAATAAGAGCTGGAGCAGCACTGAAACCCAGATAACTTCTGGGAGTTTAACTACTGACAGACTGGAAATAAGCTGCAAAACGCACAACTGATGTCTCCCGATGCACGCACGGGTCATCTGATATTTCTATGCAATGCATACAAGAAAATGAAGTCTCAGCGGAAATGTTTGGTCATGTTGGCTGGGACCTTATTCCCCTTTGTGAGGGCTTTCTTACCATGTTTTATATTTCCTTTAATTACTCACTTATTTAATATATTTTTTTATCTTAAATATTTGATTGAACTATGTTGTTTTTTTATTTGAATAAATAAAACTGAACCTGTTAAATTGAAAATAAAAGCTGGCAGTTATTTTCCATTTCCACGACTGAAAGTAAAAATATAGCATTAAGCTATATTTCAACTTTTTTGGAACAGCATTAAGCAACTTTTCATTGCTTTTTTTTTAATTCAAAGGATATTGGAAGGTTTAAACTCTTTAAATATAAAACTGGTTCTAGTTAAATTTTCTAACAAAACAGAGGAAAATAGAAAGAGATGCTCCCAAATAAAAAAACGAAGAAAAAAAAAAGACGCTTCTGATTCTCAAAAAACTTTCACGTCTTACACTGTCTGGAAGAAACTTGCTTTATTTGACCCAGAGGTTTGGATTTTATGAATAAATTATTATGCATAAGAATGGAGAACCCATTGCAAAAGACAGTGAATAGATGTATGCAGTAACATTGTGCCGAAGGTGCAATTTGAAAGCTCTTTAACATGAAATAAAAAAACTACAAGAGTTTGGGGGGGAAAAAATTGTTCACTTCAGTTTATTTCTTCAATAACTGAGAGTACATTTATAACCATGTAGTTCAGTAGATGATAACAAGGCGTAAGACTCAAACTGATGTCGAGTCTTCTGACTGATTCCCTGATTTATTGAAATGTGAGCAGGTGCTCAAACTCTTACAAGGCACCACATTCGTCTCAAACATCATCTTTTAGGTCAGTTTCTTGGCACAAAGGTAAATATAATGTACTGTGCAAAAAGTCCTCAGCAGCAGAAAGGAAAAAAAAAAAAACTCTTCAAGAGGTTAAAGCCAGCGATCAGGTCCCAGATAACTTCCACCATTTCTAAAAGATTTCTTTAAATAATAGGACCCATTAAAAGGTGGAACTAATTTATTTTCTGGAATAACTGCATAAAAAATATCCTGTGACAGGTAGCACATGAGAGACAAATATCAAGGCAAAACACAGCAAAGTCAGCAACCAGGGGAGGGGAGGGGGTTTAAGAGCCGTTTGCCTGCTTTAAAAGAGCTTCATGTTTGGTGAATTTACATCACTTTATATTCAAAGACAGAACAGCAAGTTCCATGTTGAATTACAGAAACAAGCTGCTAAAATAAATGGCACCAAACAAAAAACACAAATCTATTTCAAAACAGTGTAAAACTGGTCCATCTATATATGTATATATCTTTTTTTTTGTATGGTACACAAAGCAGCATTTTAAACATCAAAATGTACTCCTGTTCTTAAATTTCTGCCCTAAGCAAAAGCTTTGTGCAATTTTCGGGGTGAACAGCGACCTCTGCTGGTGTCAGAGCTTAATACAACTGTTCAACATCTAGTTTGTTCTAAATCCAACATGAAAGGCAACCAAAGGTATGAACAGAGTCTCGTATTCATCCTAAACAGCCGATTCTGCAGCAGAATTTCGATGATAAAAATGCTGCTGCGACTTTAAGAACGGTGAATGATTCTTGAGGTGCGATGAGGTTCGGTGTAGATTTCATTCAGCTGATCATAAAATCAAGTAAAGAGGTGAAGCAGGTTTGGATAAATGCTGAAAAGTGAGGAGTGAGAGGAGGATAGGAGGTGAAGGTCAGCCAGGGTTGGAAAGACTTATCAGAGGTTCTGCTGGAGGAAGTGCAGCAGACTAATCTCATAATGCTCCCCGGACTCTGGACACCGGATGCTGTGCCGTTCGTTGGGATAAATCTGGAGAAACAGGGGAAAATAGATGCTTTTGTTTGTCTTATTTTATTCAACAGAAATGTACTTCAACGACACCATTTAAAAAAAAAGATTCACTTTATTAAGAAGAATTGGAAATGTATAATCCTACTTGGACAACAAACCTTTAACCTTTTCATAACATGAGCACTCGCCCCAAGATGGTTTTTAGACCTGTAACATATTCTCTGGGGTCTTGCCTTTATTTTGATACCAAAACAATTAAAATAAACTCTGTAGTTCTTGAGATATATTCAATTCATTTTGGGCATGTTATTTTCAAGCATATTTCTTGAAAACAGGCCTAGTGTCAAGAGGTATATTGTTCCCAAACTGACAGATCAACTAAACTCAAATCAGCAAAGAGTCTGCTCATTTTTTAAAAACATTTATAAGTATAAATTTGCAAGTGTGCAACAAATGTAAAGCATTCGACATCAAGCTTTCAATACAAAACCTGCCTAAATTGATCTGGATGGATAGAAGAACCAAGATTTAGAAATAGTAGAATGGATGAAGTAAATGCCAGCGCAGTTTTGTTTGCTGTTGTCAGCTTGGGAAACAGCATTACTAGCAGGGACAGGAGCAGAATAGACAAGTTCATTAGGGGGTGTGTGGCAGTGATGGGAGGGAGGTGGTCCCTATGGAAGAACTGGTGGAGAAAAGGACTAGGTCAATGGTTAAGTCCATAAGGGCCGATGGGAGCCGTCCATTGAACAGCACTATGGTGGCTCAGGAAAGCAGCCACAGTTCCACAGTGATCTCTGTGAGAAGCAGTACGAAGAGATCCAGAAGATCTTTTGTCCCGACCGACATTAGACAATTTAATGCCTCTTGAAAGACTGAGTTTTGCTATTATTCTTATTATTATTATTATTATTATTATATTTTTAATCTAATTTTGAGGGCAGTTTTTTTTTTTATCCCTATTTTATATGTTTTTTTTATCTTTGTTATCGGGCCATTTTTCCAATTCCACCATCACGATGAGGACCAGTTGTTGTAAAGTGAGGACATTTTGATGGTCCCCACAAGGTATTTTTCTAATGGTTAGATTTAGGGCTAAGGTGTCAACACATGGTCGTCACTACATATAGCAGAACAAACGTGTTTGTGTGTATGCATGTACGTATGTATCCATCTATGCCAGAGTGAACATGTAGATCTTTCATTCCGTAAAAGTTCAAAAAATATCCACTGGACTTGGTTTCCGAGATTTGAAGACGTTTCGCCACCTCTCCAGGAAGCTTTCTAATATGAATTGAGAAATTTGAATTGAGAAAGCTTCCTGGAGAGGTGGCGAAACGTCTTCAAATCTCGGAAACCAAGTCCAGTGGATATTTTTTGAACTTTTACGGAATGACTATGACCTGGATGACTTAGAATCTTCATCAGCATACGTAGATCTTTCCAATATGTTTCTTTTTAAAGCTGGCAATTTCCAGACTTTGTCTTCTGAAAGCATTTTTCCAGAGTTCTAACAAACATCAACTTACTTCAACCCATCAACCTACCTGAAGGCTGTACGGCTTTCCTGCTCTGATGAGCTGCGACACCAGGAAATTAGTGTGGAAAAAGTGCACATTCTCATCTAGGAATCCATGCAGGATCAGCAGTCGGTTTGGCCTGAATTATACAGAGAAAGCCAGTCATCACCTGGTGTTTTACTCATATTCAGACTTGTTGGCAGCAGTGGTTACCAGTAGTGGTTGAGCTCAGGTAAAATAAACACCAACTTTATCATATAAACCAATTGTCAAAAAAATGTAAAATGAAACATTTTTAATAAAAACAAATAAATTATTAGAAGTCTGTGTTAAAATATTTCTCTGTTGAAGGTGAGAAGCTAATGTACTCATAAAGGCTTAATCTAGGTCAGTGAGGTTTGGTCATGTTTATTTTCAGACGGCAGAAACAAGTAATTCATGATAATCATGAGTGTAAGATGTTGGCTCATTGAGGCTTAAAACATTAAAAGCTGTTATTTATATTAGGAGCTCTCACTCATTTGGAAGCTTGTCTACATGCAGGGCGACAGAGCAGGCTTCGTATCCCTTCAGGTTTTTGTCCGGCGTGTCCAGATATCGCTCTGTGTAGCCAGTGTCATAAGCCATCCACAGCGTCACTGGAGCTCCCGCAATGGCAACCTAATAAACACATAAAATAAACCTAAACATCATGTCAGAAATAGAAGCCTTAAACATATTTGATAGCAAAGACCTTTAGTGAAAATTAACTGAAAGATTTTCATTTTTCTGTAGTTTAATTAATCCCAGTAAAAACTGAAATAGTGTTTTTTTTTGTTTTTTTAAACCTTAAATATGTCTGGTCTGTGGATGAGGCCCATGAGGGACAGAAAGCCTCCGTACGACCAGCCGTGGATGGCAACGCGGCTCAGGTCCACAAACTTATACTTGTCAGCTATGTAGTGCAATCCCTCCACCTGGTCTTCAATTTCCACCTGACCCTGGATGGAAAACAACAGGCTTTACTCACTATTGCCAATGAAATCTTTTAGTTATTGTACATTAAGTCTGCATACATATTGAACAATAAGCTACATAAAAAACTGGAAAGATTTCTATTTTTTTAAATGATCTCCTACCATCTTGTCCTTTACAGCTCCTTCAAACTTGAGTCCTCGCTGGCAGGAGCCCCGTCCATCGATAACCAGCACTACGTAACCCAGAGAAGCTAGCGTGCTTAGCCGCAGGTACTTCACTCCTTTGTAGGAGTTATTCACTAACTGCACCTATAAAAACAAAGAAGGGTTAGCTTTCACAGCATACTGCAACTCATGTGCTTCCATTATTGGCCTGCAACCTCCGTTGACCACAGACCCATTAAAGTGTTGGTTCATAACCATCTGTTCAGGTGTGCTTTAGCTTCAGTTGAACACTGTAAAAGCACCTTTCGTTAATTTCTGAAGAAAATTGATATGACTTATTTTAGGTATCTTATTTTCCTGCTTTTAGACAGCTATGTCATCTAAACAAAGTCCATTTCTGTTTATAGAAGCACTTCTTGCTTTTTTTTTTTTTACCGAGAAATCTGTTTCTTTAAAATCATTTCATCATGTTTTAATTCAACTGTAACTTAGAATAGGAATTCTGTTTACACTTAAGGTTTAATCTTAGATATCCTCCAGCTCAGTTTGAGAAGAATAAAACCGTTTGAACCACATTTAGAGCAACATGTGGTGATGAAAGGGACAATATGAACTTAGGGTTTAATAGATTTAACTGTTAGTATATCGTTACATAGGTTTCAGTGAAGGAATTGAAATGGGTTTGGGCCAAAAGAGTTGAGACTTGGATGAGGGGGCATAAGCTGATACAAAGTTCTAAAAATACTGAAATACTGTTATAAATATAGGGAGGGCTCATTTCTTTTCATATTTCTTAACAACTGAGTTCAGGAAGCAAAGACAGAATAAAAGCATTCCAGATTATTTCACCTACTCTTCTAAAAGTTGATTCTAAAGAGCCGAAAAACAAGCAGAAACAAAACAAGATAAAAAGTTGTGGAATAAAAGCAGATTTGGTTGGATCTAACTTATTTTTCCCCTGTGCCCAAAAATATATCCATAGGCAACCACTTTATTAAAAAGGACTATTTGCTGTACGGATAGAAGTCTTTGGGAATTTGTAGATGACTCTAGAACAAAGAAGGCCTCTTTGTTCTATTGATTCTGGTGTTTATTTTAGAGTTGAAGCTCAAACCTGAGGACCTCCGTAGACAAAAACAACAGTTGGATGCTTCCTTCCGGGGACCAGGTTGTGAGGTTTGTACAACATGCCGTAGAGCTCGAAGCCCGATTTCCCTGTGAAGCTAAAGATTTCTGGTGGGGAAGTGTCAAAGAGGAAACCTTAAAAAAAAAAAAAAAAATACACACAGAAGCAGATAATTAAACTCATGTGGCTTAAAAAAAACATTTCCAAATATGTTCCTAAAGGATCTTTGAGGTAAATGATTAAAGCTGAACAGAGTCCAGTACCAGAAGACTCCATCATGCTGGCCCAGAACTCTGGTTCTTTGTGCAGCGGGTCGGATCCGACCAGCTTGTAGATGTGAACAGAGGGAGCAGTGTTTAAACTGCTATAATGGCTAATAAACATATCAAAGGTCTGTAAGGAGAAACAAGAGAGGGTTTATCAAGCACATCTCAGATGTTTACTGAAACAAAAAAGGTAGAATATCCAACAGTATAACAGAATGTAAACAGAAGAACGTTTATTTTATGTAGCTTAGAACAGTTTCCGCTCATTAGCCTTTATGTGCTGTAGAAATAGAATGAAGTTCTGAAACTGAGTTAAATAGAGATAACCCTTTAATTTCCATCAAATGAAACATAAAAAAAAGTAAAGCACCAGTTAAAATGTTAGCTAATGCAAACCCATATCACTTGAATGTAACTGAGGTGACGGCATACCTGGCTCACAGAGCAGCTGTGGGAGAATCCGGGTTTGGTGAGTCTGACGATTTCACCCGGATTCTGATAGCTCACCACATACAGGTGGTGCTCCAGTGGAGAGTCTTTGGTTCCCTGGAAGTAAACCAGCTTCGCCCGCTCGTCCACCCAAATCTGAGGGCTGCAAGAGCGCTGCACCCAAACCAGAGAACAAAATACCTGATGATCAATTCTGCTATTAACAGCTTATTTTCCCTTTAATCTAAGCACAATTTAGCAAAGAGGTCTGCAGGCTCAGTGTGATAAGAAACCAGTAAAAAATAATGGAAGAAAAGATATTAGATCAGAAAATGACCAGATAGTAAAAGGTAAAGACTCTTGTTTATATTTCACAGGTGAGACAGGAGTAACAGTTTGTACAAATATCTCTGCAATATCCATTACAGTTAAACAGCTAAGTGAAGATATTGCCTTGATTAATTGTCCATGTTTTATGTGTATACAGGTGGGGTGTCACCTTTGCTCCATGATTGGCCAGCACCTCCCACTCCCCACTGGTCAGCGTCACCTCTTCTTTGACTGGACATTTAAAATCAGCTGAGGGCAGAGGGGAAAAAGGACCAATGATATTGGGCTCAAACTACTAAAGAAGTTAAAATATGTATCCAACATGAACAAAACTTCCAGTTTTTAACAAGTTTCACATCATTTCATGATTAAAATGGAAGATTTTGCAGCCTATGACATCAGAGGGAGTTACCTTCAGAGTGAGTGTATCCTTTAGACCAGTTATAGCTGCCCCGCTTTAAAACCGATGTGATCTTATACAGGTGGCAGAAGCCTGTTTTAGACTCATTTACTGTGATGAAGGTGAACTCATCATCTGAGGTTTGGAGGAAAGGATGGAAGATGTCGTGTACCTGCATCGCAAAAGAACACTGACATTTGTACAGAGCTGGTAGAAAGTATTCACACCCTCACTTTTACTGTTATCCTTAAACACTTCAGTTCAAACTTACTTATTAAAATAAATCTTTGCTTAACTCATTTGATTCAGCCAGACTACAGGATTTTCAAACATGAACAGCCTATTTAAGGTCAACCAATAGCATGTAGGGTTGTCAAAAGTATCAAAACTCAAAAAAGTATTGATACTGAAATGTTGTATCCAGATACAATTCTCGTTTTTAAAAGTATCGATACAGTGCTACCACCAGTGGCACCTAAGCAGTCATTCATCTAAAGTGCACAATAGAGGACAATGCACTTTCAGGACACTGCGTGATTGAATAATTCTGTGCACTTTTCAGTTTCAGACTTTTTTTTTTGTAACAGGTGCAGCTGCTGAGAATTATTTTTGTTTCTTATCCGGTTTGGCTAGTGTCATTGTTATGTGTGCAAAACATAGCCAAGGAAGGAACACTTAATTTTAATTTTATACGTTTTTTTTTATCAAGCTTGCTTAATATTGTGCACAGCATACAACCTTTATTGTATTTATTTATTGTATTTTATTTATTAATGAAAATATTTCTGTAGAATTTTGGAGTCCTTGTTTTTATCCTTGTGGTATCGAAAATGGTATCGAGTATCGGATATATTCCTTAGTATCGGTATCGAGTTGAAAAGTTTAGTATCATGACAACCCTAATAGCATGATAACCAGATTCTTTACAGACTTTGACTATGCCCTGCTGGAGTATGTGTTGGAGTGATTTTGGTCCACTAGATGCTACAGGAAGTCCTCATAACTGT
>NW_015151115.1:37886-40152 GCF_000732505.1 Cyprinodon variegatus
TTTAGTTTTCAAACACTTCATTTAATGATCTAAATGCTTTTAAGTTTGACAAAAATATGTTACTAAAAAAAAATGAATCTGTAAGGGGTAAAAAAGCTTTAAGGATTGCTTTGAATTGCTCTCGGCAACATCATTATAATCTCATCTTAAAGATAATGAAACAAAGCTGGTATTAAGACCTCACATTGATCCAGATATCGCTGGTTTCTCTGTAGATAATGAAGGGATGGACTGAGTCTCCTAGGGCCTGCAGGCTCTCTTGTTGTTTAGCTTTGTCCTCTTGAGCAGGGATGAAAAGTGCAGGAGGGAGCAGGACTAACTGCAAATTCTGCTGCCGTCGGTCCATCATGACCGCCCACGCACTGACATAAACAGAGAAGAGGACCTGTGACTCAAAGCAATTTTATTTATAACGTAGAAGCGGATACGTTTACAATCCTGGCAAAATGAGACTACAGCAGGACTGACTTTTATGGAATCGTTCATTTCTGAAGTCCAAACTTACTATCGGCCATCTTTAGTCCATCCAGCTCTAGTGATGTACTCGATGTTGGGAAACAGGCAGGAAAAAGGAACAGGCAACACTTTCTCCTGTGTGCTGACAATCTGAGAGGGAGAACAACCAGAAGTCGATGAACACATCAGTCCACGGAGACAAGATTTAAAGGGTTAAATTAAAAACATAATGAAGACTCACCTTTCCAAGACTGTCTGCACGAATTTCTGCAATCTTCAAAGTGATTTCTGGATTTTTGCTGCCTGAAAATATATCAAACAGGATACAATTTCCTGTTACACCTTACAGATAGTCAAAATAAAAACAAGCCCTGTTAAAGTCCAGCCATTTAGCACAAATATTTTTAACAAATGTCATCTTAGATGCACAAACAGGAGCAACAAATAAGGAAATGTGAAATGGAGTTAATTACATGTTTGGTTACTGAGGATTTGACCTGCTGGTATATCTCTAATGCAAATAAAACATGAGCCTAACGGTCTATCTGGTTCAAAGAATAGCAAACGCTTGTTCTTTAGATCAAATGGAGTCTTTCTTGTCTTCATACCTGCATGTGGGTATCTGTAGACGTCTGTTTTCCGCTCCTCCAGAGCCGGAGACGGGACATGGATGATCTCCACCTGAGACTCGTCCACCTCTTCATACAGGATCTGCAGAGTCTTACCACCATCTGGTTCTGAAATATAACATTTTGAATGGTACATCATAGTAAATTAGAGTATCAATAACCAGGCAAATTATTACAGAATTTAAATGCAAAAATTGAAACTACATATATTGCTTATTAGACCACCTAGTTTTCTTTGAATCCTTGCTTGCTCAGCAAAATCAAATGGTCTTTTTTTTAAATCAATAAATCTTAGACTTTACTTCTTTTGTGTACGTTTGAATTACATAATGTTCACAGGAGATAATATTTAAGCACTGCATTTGAAAAACGAAAAAAGGTTGCCTAATACGTTTTTTTCCATGACTGTATTTACTAAAGGCTATTTCAATTATTACTTACAGTTACTTCTGAATTTGAATTTTACACAAGGCCAATAATGATAATAATATTATAATAATGAAAAAAAAAAAGGCTTTTCATACATGGATAGGTTGTTACGGCCAACAGTGAAACAGAGACTGCTGACTTGATAGTCATCTTGCAAACTATAAGTAGGGAGTTCATTCCTAGCTTCTTGCTCCTGGACAAAGCAAATTTGACCCAAATAACCCACTGATCTGCATATTGTTGAAAGTGGCTCCAGGATAAAGTGCCTCTGACTAGAAAACTTAACAGGAATGAATGCTTGAATTATAGCTTGGTGTGTTTGATACATCTTTACTGCCTTTTTTTATGAATAACTGAAATAATTGCACTTTTCTAATATATTGTTTTCCCACTGTGAAGCAGTTTTGACTAAAAATGGAAAACTCCTACCCAAAAATGTCAAAATGCCAAAAATCAAAAGAATTAATCAAGAACATGAATATAATCACCATTGTCAAAACATTAAAACACTTTAATGAGTAAATACATAAAATAAAACCAAACCAAAAAGGATGACATTTACCTTTACGAGCAGCAGGAGACCACCAGTATCCAGTGAAGCGATCAAACTCCTCCTGCGTGACGAACGTGGCGACACCAGCTGATTTAGGGTCATCTTTAGGGTTTTCACTGCCTACAAAAAAAACATTGAAACATTTTTTTTTTTTTTTACTCAAACAGTAAAAAGCAAACAAATAAAAAAAAAAATGGTG
>NW_015151115.1:41686-94201 GCF_000732505.1 Cyprinodon variegatus
TAAAAACATTGAAACATTTTTTTTTTTTTTTACTCAAACAGTAAAAAGCAAACAAATAAAAAAAAAAATGGTGTTTAAGCACCAAATGTACACCTGATCCAGTCAAGACCTTTATGGCAGAATGTGAGTCTCTGCTCCTCTCCGGTCTCTATATTTGTCACCCAAATATCGTTGTTGTTGATAAAACCAATGAAGTTCGCGTCCCCTGGGCAGATTTTGGGGTCCATGCGTGTTCCTGAATTCTGGCTCTTGATCTCTGTTGGATTCATAGGTGAAGTCTGGAAAAATAATCAAAGTATCAAACATTTAAACTTAATCTAAACAAATACCAATAAAAAGATAAAACGAGTCTGAATCCTCCTCATTAAGCCTTTTCCCTTGGACTTCTCTACATTTATAATGTATAACAGCAAAACATATCTGCTAATCTATCAGGATTAGCTGTTCACCTAACCAGAGACAGAACAATACATCAACAGCTTATATTAGTCTTTATTTCATGTTTCGGTGCACGTGTTGAACAATTCACACGTGCATTTTTTCAATACAGAAACTTAATATATCCCATTCGTATCATTAAATATCCATCATTATTAATTAGTGTTTTGTAATAATTTAATTATTTTTGACAATTTGACAATAAAGGTTTTCTAAGTCTATTTTGCTAGTTCTCTTAAAAATCTATTTATAAATAGTGTTGATGATCAAATATGTACTGTAAGGAGTATGTGGGAAAAAAAAATAAAAAATCCAAGGACAAATTGCTCAATTTGCTGATGTAGTGAGGAAGTTCCTCCAGTGGGAGAAGCTTCAGCTTCAGTGAACAAAGAACCAGAACAGAAATTATCCCTGGTGACTGAAATGACCTTTTTGTTCGACTCATATATGCAAATAAAAGGGAAACCTTCAGGGTAAAAGGATGAGCCACCTGCCACTGCATTGTTTTCTCCTGTATTTTTTTCCATCAACCTGTTCTGTTTACCAGTAATATTTCTTTTTACATATACTGATTGTTAATACAAATGATCAGCTGACATTTACAGACTTTATCAAAATAAAGTAATTCTACTCTCTTCTAAACATCCCTTACTGTGTTTTTTTTACCGTTATTTATATACAACTTATTTTCCTTCTATGGTGTCTAAGCTAAATGAATTACACATTTGCATTTTAACCATGTTTTTAATATCAACTGTGTAGCATCAGCCTCAGGAGCCTTTTCAGGCAAAGAATACATCACTTTGAGAAAACCAAGTGCAGACGACCTGAATGTTAGTGACGCTACAAACAGGATCTGATTAAAGTATTGACGGCTACTCTACTACACTGTAAAAACATGGCAGTGTGACTTATCTGATTCCCTGGACTGTTACAAAATTTGACTCGGTAATAGAAAGTATTTTGTTACATTAATTGTTGTTTAGTCTTTTACTGCACGTTATTCCTACTGTGGTGAATTAGAGAATAATTAGGCTTATTTTAGAGGACTTTTTAATTCCTGGTTAGAGAGCAACTTATTCTATCAAGAATCTGCTCTAACAAAATCCATTATCCTTAGGGGCTGGTTATTCTCCTGCAGCAGTGTGTCTCAGTGAGCTTGTCACAGATATTTTTGATTCATGTCCAGTATTTAAGTGTGGCCTGTGCTAGGTTATCCAACGCCACAACGCAAGAGGGACAATTGGGAACTAGCTGTGGGTCTAGATACGCCGAGGTGGTGAGGAAGTGGGGACAAGTTTGTGAGACAACGGAGGGACATGAGGGCGAAAAAGAGCGGGGATCCAGGTGGAAAAAGTGTTCCAGCGTTCTAGCACACCTCGCTCTTCTGGCTGGTCCATCTTCACGAGTTGTTTTCCACAATTTCGGTCATAAAAACAAAACAAGCCGGCCTCCTGTCTGCGGTGACCTACAATTTGGGAGAGGTGCAGCGGAGTGTCTGTGGAGGGGGCGGGTACGTTGACACTATGGAGTCGAGGTATTGAATTGCACTCATTGCACTGATATTTTTACAGTGTTTTCTTTTTTAAGCAAAGCCTTTTAGAATCTATAACACAGAGGTGTTATTATTTTTCAGTGAATGAGGTTTTAATAGGCCTAGGTGGAGTTCAACTTTTCTACTTCTGTTATTTGCTGTTGTTTCTCAAATAAAATGCATAACGACATTACAGCTTTCATTGATTTATTTCAAATTTGAAACATTGTCTAGCCTGTAATGTAAAATAATAAATAAATAAATAAAAAATGAAGCAATTAATCGAATCGTGGTGTATTCTTGATTATCAAAAATATTCGAATCTTTGGGTCAGGAAATCGATATTGAATCGAATCGCCATGATAGGTGTGATTTACACCCCTAGTTGCCAGTCCATCGCAGGGGATGAAACAATAAATTATAAACCAACACAGAAGCTGCAGTGTTTGGTCTAGCTTGGGTGTCCATTATGTTTGTTCTTTATCTGATCTCATACTTTTATACAGGAACTTTTTATTTTATTTTTTTTTTTACATATCAGAACTTTGGGCAAGTAAATTATTATGGCTTTTGTGAGATAAAAGCTTTAAAGATATTGAAGAAAAGATAAAAATAAAAAAAAATTATATTAACTGCGCTTTAAGCAGCTTGTGTTTGCAATTTCAAACAAGTGTTCTAATAACCTGGCACATCTCCGAAACAATTCAAGCCAAGCTTGTATAAACCAGTGTCTATCTAATAATAAACCTAGATTTGGTTATATCAGTTAAAGAAAAGGCGCATGCGAGTGTTTGCCATAGGGCTACATCAAAGGAACAATATTAGAAATAAAATGTTATACCAAAAGGTCAGATTTCTTTTCTTTTCTATTGTTTATACAAAATCCTAAGGACTAGCTTTAAAAAAACATATTTAGAGTTTGGGTTTAGGTTGCAGGAGGGCGTGACGTATTCTTTCTGATGTGTTAAGCTGCTCCAGGTGGCTGTTTATGCTCTTTGTATCCATTATTGGGTGTTTCAATAAGTTGAATAACCTTAACAAATGGGAAAATGTGCCTGTCTGTTTAGCTGATAGAGAGGGCCGAGTAGCAATGACTAAACTAAGACTAGGGAAGCATGATTTCATGAAAACAACATGCTTAATTTCTTTGTTGATCAATGAAATGATGAGATCAGGTATAATTAACCCACATTTTCTTTACTTCTCTGTTTTCTATGACCAAAAAACTAAAGTCAATTTCTAAATCCTAACCTTGGGATAAAGGATGCTCCACTCTTGCAGAGCAAAATTATTCCCATGAATAATGAAATTCTTTCGCAGTGGTCCTTTACTCACAATAAAGCTGTTGTTGGCCCCGTCCCGACAGTAGTACAGGCTGCTGTTGGCCTGGAACAGGAAGAGGCCGCTGGGTTGGTGGTGATCATAAGCCGTGATGCCGGACACACCCAGACGCTTCCTCTCTCGCAGCAGTTCCTCCTCCCTGGAGAAGCCTCCGTGGTGAGGGCTGGCCTGGGGTCAGAGGTGACAGCGGGACACAAAGATTGATGAACAAGGCCGATCAAAAAGTTTTTGTCAAGGGAAAGAAAAACAAATGACCACAGAAACACAGGAGCAGGCTCAAAATAGAAATAAAACAACCAGATGCTGTCATTTTTCTCTATTTAAAAAGAGTGTGCTTTCTTTTATCTCAACTGTAGAATTAAACCATAACTATCATTACCATGATAGAATAAATAGAACAGCATTCAACTGTATTGACATTACATTGTCACAAGTACAAAGCAATGAAATTCGCTCTCTGCATTTAATTAATCCCTTTCGGGAGCAGTGGGCTGCCACTGTGCAGCGCTTGGGGAGCAGTATGGGGGTTAAGGGTCTTACTCAGGGACCCAGAGTGGCTGCCAGTTGGAGTGGAGCTTGAACTCAGAACCTATAGGATCCAAGCGCAATGCCCCAACCGCTAAGCCGCCACTCCCTCTACATGATCACATATTCTGCTCTCTACCAGGAAATCCTGAGAATGCTGGTCCCCCGGGTTATGACCTGAAAGCTGAACTTAGTTGAGATATAAGGCTGCAGAATCGCCCAAAGGACATCCGCAAGTAAACTAATGAATAACTCCAAAAACAAAAAGGCTTTAAAATGGCCTAGTTAAAGCTTGGCCTTAATTTTAACTTAAGGTGCTCCAGTGTGTCTGCCTTTCATTATTGTGTCAAAGAGTGATGCATTGGCAGTTTTATTTTTTAAACCAAGGGAGAAAAGGTTTGGATACATTCTTTTTTTTTTATCTTTTGGAAATTTTCTTTAGTTTTCAATCTGGTTATCGGATTTAAATTTAGTTTTATTATCTGATACATTTAAGTCTTTTGATATCAATGTTGGTAAGAAAAAAGAAAATATCAGAACCAGGAAGAACCAAACCCTCCACTCACCTGAAAATGATCCAGCATTGGTTTCCAGGACAAAACAAGCAGCGCACCTTTGCGGATCTTCTTGGGAATATCTGAGTAGAGTAAAGCATTTTCTCTGCTGGCGTAAGGCATGCCTGTGACAAAAGACACAGAAGACCCGTCATGCAGCATGAGATGAGCTTCAGCTAAAGGTGACACCACTAAAGTTGTTTTAGAAAGCCTCTAGTGCAAAGTATGGTGAAGAACAACAGTTAAACGTTTTTGTTGCTGGAAAAAAACAACTTCTGTGTAGGTTTTTACAGCCTTTTACAATTAATTACAGCATAGTGGCCTGGCAAGACAAAAATGTGAAAACAATAATGAAAAACAAAAACACATACAAATACAACAAAAAAAATACAGATCAAGCTCACCATCTGGAATTTAAAGAATGTTTTAAATTTAAAATAAAATGTTTCAGAAGGCTTTTTAAGCGTCAAAAAACAAAAACAAAAAAGAGTTTAGGATTATACATTTCATACCAATGTATAATCCTAAGCTCCTCCCATCCTTTACTACTTAATAAACTCATATTACTTTTTTCTTAATATTTTACATTTTAATACTCAAATTACTGATGCTATAATCTAATATTTATTCTAAACCTGAGATTATTTGTCAAAATAATTTCTAATACTATGGTTCTGATCTATTTCTGGACCAGTTAACTCAAATGGAAAACCTCCGATCTAATGAAAATTAACACAAACTGCTGAAAGACCTTTTTATTGGACCCATAAAAGCATATTTACTAGTAGACAACCTTTAACAAATAGCTATTTTCAGCTGCAGTTCCCGAACTCTCCATCTCCTTCTTCCTGTGAGGCCAGAATCCTTTAGTAATTTTAATCTCTTTTTAAAACTCCTCATTTTACTCTGACTTCTGTTCCAAACAGCATCATTAACAGGCCAGTTCTTTCAAAGACTTTTTTTCCTTTATTTTACAGTTTTTGTGTTTATTATGACTTACTGCTTTTATTTTTATCTCAGATTTTTTATCACATGTACAGCACTTGTTTTAGGTTAAAAAGCTTTATCCATAAAGTTTGACTTAATCCATGAAGAGCATGCGTGTGTTTTAGGAGGTGAAAATGAAATACTTTTTCAAGCATTCATGACAGACTGGCACAAACAATCTAAATGCACTCTAATAAACCTTCGAATTTCCTGTTTCTTACAGAAAAATGCCAACAAAGCCTGTGTCTCTGATTATGTTCCCCATTTTCTCGAGCACTATACAGAATACAGACTCTGCAACCCTTGGGACGAGCTTGTAAAGAGATGCAGACTGGATACTCTGTTTTCCTACAAATCCAGCCCATTTTGGCTTCCAATAAGATTTTAATAAATGTTAAAAAGGTCTCTTGGGTCTATAGTATCTAAATGAAGCAAAGATCCAGGATAACCTGTAAGAAAAAACATGGAAGACTATGCATAAACTTATTTTTTGTGTGTGTGTGTGCATCATATTTAAGAAGGGATTTAGTCCCTCTTAGGTGTCAGTACCTACCAAGGTAGTAGATGCGGTGCGAGTGTGGACTGGCCTCATCTTTCTGAATGAACTGGAAGTCGTGCGGAGCCTTGTTAATGACCACTCCTGTGTTCTTGCGGCTGCTGTGGATGATCTTCCGCAGGCCATCCCATGAGTGTTTCTCCACCTGGAACTGGGTGGGGTTCACGTCCTCCATCTCCACGACTTCTGTGCTGTCTGAGAGCTCATCCACTCCTGTCATGCCTGCCAGTGCCTCTCTGATGCTGTGGGAATGAAAACGTTATATAGGAGACTAAAAACAAACCTTATGATATTGAATTGATTGGCATTGCTATACTAAAAACAAAGGATTTTTAATGGAGATCTCTTACTTTTCCTGGCCGTCCTCTTTATTGTTGTCAGTTTTAAGCCTCTTTACCTTGTGCATTAACTGTTTAACAACCTTCAGCCGGATCTAATCACCTGCAAATCAATAAGATAAAAGACAGGAAAACTGTAAACATAGATTTTCTCCAAGATAACAAACATTTCCGAATGTTTACAGCAGTTGTAAACATTCGGTGATGTTGTTGTGTTACTAAGGTCAAATGCTTCCCAACGCTGCTTCTGATTTCTCACCATGTGTGAGTCAGATTCTCAACCCTTAAAGTTTGACGTCTGTGTCACAACTGTGGCAAATATTACACTGTTACTCTATATTGTAGAGCAAGATTTGTCCCGTTGGCTGTTTTTGTGTAGCATGGGGCCTAAATGAATTGCAAATTATGCAGAGGCTGGCTTTTTTTTTTTTTAAATGCAGCTTCCCTTTAACAAAAGAGATCAGCAAAAAATGATCAGATCACTTCCTTAAAACAGCTTAATTGCAGATAAATGAGTTTAAAAAGGATTTTTAAAAACTTATAATCGATTACACTAGAAAAAACATTAATGCCCAACAATATATAGTTTTTAATTTTATATCAATCAAGTTTGCATTTAGTGTATATAAAAAAAAAAAAACTTTCATTACATTGCTTTACTCAGATATTAAATATATATTCACTTTTTGATTTTTAGGTCCGTTAGGATGACTTAATTTTTTCATTTTAATGGCAGATTCCAGAAAAACAAAATTTCACAAGATTATATGACCTCCTTTATAGTTTATCTACATTTGCTTAGTATTTTACATAATCAGAAATAATATGTTAATCATCACAACGTATTAATGTGTGTAAATGTTTTGAGTTACTGATTTTCTCTTATTTACTCATAGGGTTGAGTACACATAAAACATAACAAAAAAACAATCTTAGAGTGATTGTAAGGTTGATTTAAGGTAAACCCATCTTTGTCATAAAGAGTATTAAATCTGAATAACTTGAACAAATAAAATCAGAGTTCTTCATTAGAGAACGTTGGTGTTTTTAGCCTGTCAATGTTATGTCATAAAAAAGTCTCAGCAGAAACACAAACTCAGTTCCACCTGCTGATAAATGTTGAAGCGACTTATTGTCTGACAGATAACATCTGTTTGAAGGTTTCCTGTCAATAAAACACGATGAACTTTGATTAAACCCGCTGTTTTTACTGTAATTTTCGGTTTCGACCAGTCACTGTTGCCAGCCGTTGACTTCAAGCTAGCTAGCGCAACACTAAACAGCAGCTAAATAAATGATTTAAAAGGTTTGTTGCAGCTTACACTTTCAGCCTAGAGACCAGGAAAGTCTACCTCCTCCTCTCGGTTTGAGTGTTGCGGTCCAATCGATGGTCTGAATCTGAATAAACCGATGAGCTGGGGAACTTTCCGAGGAGCAGGTAGCATTTAATGCTAGTATGCGAGCAACGCGGAAAGAGACGCTGTGACCTTTAACCCGGAAATGTTTACCCAATGCCAGCCTTTAAGAAATACATTCAATTTTTCCATAAAGACAAAAAAAATACAGCTACCACAGGCCTGCTTAAATTGTTTGTGTCAAATAAAAAAAAAAGTATTTTAAACATATTGAAGCTTTTTTTTTTTTTTAAACACCTATATTTTTTTATTACGTTGTGTTGATATGTACACATATTTAAAACATTCATTTTTTTTCAGCAATCCAATTAAACAGATTTAGACAACAGCAAATTAAAAATAGGACATCAGTCAGAAAATTATCAAAAACAGACAAAGACCAAATCAAAGGTATTTCTAATTCAGTTCAGTTTTTGCTGTTTACTTATAAACTCAAACACTCCTTTAAGCTGACATCAATCCAGAGTCCTAATGTTTGTTCTGGCATCTCTCATCCTGCCCTTATCTTTTAGTTTTTGGGTAGGTGGTGAACAATTGAGTACAGTGATTTCTTAAAGTTAGGGGAAAGCAGGCAGCGTGGGCTTAAAGCTCGTCAGGATGAGGCATGATGGCCCTAAACAGACCCTAGAGTCTATCTACAGTCCACATCTTTGTTCAGTCCTTTAATGCAGGTTTTAGAGGTTTCCCTGCTTCAGCACAGCTGGTTATAATGATTGCAGTAGACCAAAAGCCTGTTAATCAGCTTTCATTTAAAATTAGCTGTGCTGGAGTAAGGAAACCTCTAAAACCTGCAGGACGGCGGTCCTCGAGGACCGAGGTTGGGGATGACTGCTTTAATGCATGAAGAAAAAAAGTTATAAATACCAACTGTAGAAAAAAATAATGGTTTGAATGCTAAATTAGACATAACTAATCTTGGTTTATGTTTAGAAAAAACACTTTAAAAATAACTTTATGGAACATGAGAAAAACTCATTTTTACACCTTCTGTAATGAAAGCACAGCCCATCATCATTTTGGCGGCTGAACTTTTAAGAACATTTGTGAAGCCTTAAGAGCTGCCTGTTGCAATGCCATAATGGAGGACACACTAACATAAATATATATTTTTTAACAGCCTTCACTGATCTTGTACAATTTCCATTACATCCCAGAAACTCTATGCAATCAGAGTTAGACTTTAATCCAATGATAGAAATAATTAAAATTTTCAATTAATTCTAGATGTAACTTGCTGCAAGAGAAATGTAGTTCCCAAACTTGGAGGCAAAAGTCATCAAATTTAATTTGTTGACTTTTGTCTTACAACGATGATACCTCAGCAGTCCGAGCATACTTCCAAATCATTTGGGTTACTGCTGGTTTTCCACTGCACCAATATCTTTTCAGTCAACCACGCAATATTTGTTAAGGCATCCACTGTTACAGCCGGCTCCACAACATCCAGAATCTTCAGGTAATTTTGCTGTAAAGATATTAAGGGTACCAATAGTTGTGCTAAAATACAGTATATATTGAAAAGTTAAAAAATTCAAAGTATTTTTTACATATTTTCCTTCCCTAAATGTGTGCAGATTCTCAGCTGGAGGGAAACTGGGGGCATTTCCATGTCAGAACCCCTGAGCTACGTTTCATAAATCACCAATAAGGAAGTAACTACAAAAACGATTTAAAAATTGAATTCAAAAACAAAAACTGCAGCTAAATGTCAGTTGATCATTAAAAGCGGTTTTCAATCATCATTTACATTAGTCCTAAAAATAACATGAAGTTATTTCATCCAGACAAATGAGAACACTCACTATAATCTTAAAACATTTATTTTTGTAATAATTTCTCCTTTTTGCATAAGTGCAAAAAATGCACCCAAAACAGCCACCTGAGGGAAGTCTACATCTTTAAATAAAAAAACAAGCAAAGTGTACATTTAAAGTACAAAACTCTTTTTTAAAAAAATTGCACAGTTTGTGTATAATATATATATATATATATATTATATATATATTCATACTCTCATCTTTAAACAAACTTTAAAGGCTCAGAAAGTAAACAAAAAAATTCACCAAATGAAAAATAAAAACATTTTTTCCCCTAAAATTTAAAGCTGAGAAAAATTTAAACCCTGTTTTTTTTTTTTTTTTTTTCATTTGCGTCCACCATAAATATACATATTCAAATGCGAGTCTCTTTACATATAAGTCTCTGTGCTAGTGTTTCACCAGACAATCAAAATTATTGCGTAGTTTAGGTCTACTATAAAACGAGTGTGGGGGAAGGTGAGGGAGAAAAAAGCAAAAGTTTTCTTTATGCTCAATATTTTTTTTAAATTATGCAAAAAAATAAAAGAAAAACTTTTTTTAACCTTTAAAATTTTCTGGAATCCCTGTTTTCATAAAAGATTTCTTTTTCAAACTGTGGTAATTCAACATTCCTAACAAACAATCCAGTATTTCATTTGAGCAAGAACACTTATTTCCCTGACTTTTTATTTTTTTTTTTGTAGTTTCTGAACTTTACACCATGGACCACAATTGGACGGTGGTCAGCGTCGATAGGGGTGGAAGCCCTGTACGTTGTGGTTCTGCCCTCTGCCGAAAGCGCTCGCCGTGGGTTGAGGGGCAGCAGCAGGCTGTGCTGTAGGAGCTCCATACGTGGCGGCCGTCTGGCTAGGATCTGCAAAGTTGTGGCCAAAGGCCGTCAGGTCCTGACCGTAGCCTAAAGACACAGCAGGAAGAGGGACGTCAACATGTGAGATCCTGGAGGATGTTAGAACTCCTCTAAAACTCTTATAGAAATAAAGAAACATTAAGGAAAAATCCACCACTCCCCTCTTACAGTCATTTTGATCCCTGGTTCTGTTGGAAGTAAAAAAATATGTTTAAAAAAGGAAACAAAAACTGTTTTAATTCCACTGTTTAATTTAGAACATAATGTTTTTCAGCCTCCTCTAAAAGATGAATGATTTTAGTCCCAGTTTTATCAAAGTCCCTTTATAAACCCTTTAAAGCCTCAGGCCTTCTACTGCTCCGATTTAAAATTAAAATCTATGGCCTGGCAAAGTTTTCTAAGATTATAATCAGGACTGTTACTATAAACTTTTGCTGGACGATAAATTGTCCCATTAATTATTTGGATAAATGATCATATTTTCATTTGGTGTGAATCCAAAGTTCTGCCAAACTACAGCTGTCAGATTCAGTTTTCATTGATTTTTATTAATCTCAACGAGCCTTTCTATGTCTTGCTACTCCTCAGCAACGAGTCTCATGCTGCACTGGCTATGCTAAGGAAATGAACAATGAGGGGTTGAGACCAATGAACTACGTTGAAACATTTTGTCATCCAAACTAAAGGAAAATAAACCAGCATCTAAACATAATTTATTACGATTATTTATATTCATCATGTAATACATTTTTCATCCTGCAATTGATTATTTTATTAATTCTGAGAGGTCTAATCAGGATGCCTTAAATTTTTATAACTATTAACCTCAATTTTAACATTTGGATCTCATTATATATCCTAATTATGGTTTAAGTGTTTCAATTTCGTAATCCTAGGAAATATGTTTTTAACATTACGCAAATATAATTTCTAACCAAACTACACATTAGTTTTGCACCTTCAGATGTTTGTTGATTTTTGCATTTTTATATCCAATTTTAACTCCTGTAAAAGCACTTTTTACAAGCTTAGTCTGGGCGATTGGTTAGCAGCTCAATATTACTTTAGTTGAACATTGCATATTACTAACAGTACAACCAATTTAACAGAATTGGGCCAAAATGCAAAAACATCGTGTGAAGAAAACATCTAACTCAACACTTAGGAGAATTTACATCCTTAGCACTAACTAGAAGGTGTTTGTTAGTGTTAAGGAAATGTGGCCAACTTCGAATAACACTACATCAGCTTAATGAACCATCTCTTTATACGCCTTATGGTCCAAGTTGATCTTATCTTTTAAATATTTAGAATTTTTAACTAATTACCATGTTTTATAAACATGATATTCTCTACATAAAAACTGGCCCTCTAATTGGGATTTAATCACAAAAGTCTTGTTTTTCTTTATACATAAATGGAAATTGAAATAATGCTCCTTTTAAGCTCTCGTTGTAAATCACAGGAGATGAATGACCAACGGATGGTTCCTGACCCATTAGTATCTGTTCTACACCAATATAAACTGCTCTTTCCCACATTTGTACACAAACATATGTACACATTTATTCAGAAATGTGTAAATAAGATGTGTTTATATAAAAAAGTCACTTACGATAAAATTCTTTCCTAGACAATTTTCTCTAATTGACATTTCATAAGATGTGCTTCCAGAAGTTAAAGGACAGGAAAGGAAATTGCAGCCAGCTCTCCACTGCAGAATGGTTCTGTGATTATTAGAAAACAGGTTAAAGCTGTAGTCTGTACACTTTTTTAGTAGAGAGAGAGAAGATTTTAAACACTAACCACTTTAGCCCCCCCAACCTATTTCTGAGGGAGCTGAAAGCTTTGAATTCTATACTAGCATTCATGCAAAGATCAATTTAGATTTAACATTATATTACTAAATTAGCCTATATTAAATATACTGTGTGATTAATCCCCCTTTATTCAGTCCCTAATCTTTCACAGATGTTACAATTACAGGTAATGTAACTGTAGTCACTATTTAAGCTAGCACCACACTGGACTCAGCAGTGACATTAGCTTTAAGCTTCAAACTGGATTATATTACAATCCATTTATAACGAAGACTCTTCATGTTTGGCTCAAAGCAAAGAAATCAGCTGAGTGAGGCAGGTGACCCCCTGCTTGCACGCTGCGGTGCATATGGGTTGATTGACAGCCACTGCTACAACCTCCAAGTTTTAGGCTATCTCAGAACTGTTTCGCTGTAAAACCAGAATACAGTAAAAGATTATGGATTACCTACTTTACATCATGGAATATGGTCAGAAAGTAATTTGTTGGCATTTTTTTTATTACTCTAAAAAACAAAAAGTTACAGATTACAGCTTTAAATAAGAAATATTAAATAAAATTACTGAAGCGTAAGCATGTTGAGATCTGGACTTTGAGCAATTGCCTTTTGCTTAGTCTTTATCAAAGAGTTTATCAAAGCTGTAGATTTACAGAAATGCTTGTGATAAAGGTTCTGCTGTGTAACTCTATTTGGGTCAAGCTATAGAAGAGAATGATCTTGCATCAGAGAAACCTATGTTCAACAGAACAACTGGAAAATGCAGAGGATTTTCTGACAGCAAATCTAGCCAAATGTATCACTCCTCTGCCACCCTGTTTGACAGCTACCATACATCTTTAATGTTGATAGGCCACGAGTCATTTTTACCTTACCTTTTTCATTGGCCTTAAAGTCAAATAAACCCACTTTAACACAGAGTAAGAGTAAATCTAAAAAATACTCTATAACCCCTCCAGGACATACTGTAAACAAGGATTTATTTCTATATTTTAGTTTTGTTGACAATGACCTTTATGTTGCAGTGGAGAAAAGTAACAAATGGAACCTAAAGGTGGTTATAATTGTTTTCCCCACACACTGCTTCTGAGATTGACTAACTTTCTGACCTAGGGTTTATTACAGGAATGAGTAACTCTAATTTAATGCTTTTTAATGCTCTTAGAAATAATTTTAATGCCATCAACAAGTGCACATTGAAAGGCTGCAGCCATGTCCCGAATTCCTCGTTCCCCAAACATTTTTGTTGAAATTTGCATTTTCCCCATTCTCTAGCTTTTTCTCTGACTCGAGCTTCTTTTCCCAACAAAAGGTTTTACGATCAACCGGAAGCAGTTACACGCAAATATATTACAATATATCTGATAAAATTGTTTATATAAACTTTTCTTTTTTTAATAAAGAATTTTAAATGCCACTATTTAATGGATCACATTTAATGGATTTTGATGCCAATTAAGACCTTAGTTTAAAAAATAATAATTTAATGACTTTTATTGACCCACAGAAACCCGTTGACCACTCAATCACAAAATGAAACATATCAGCAAGTTCTACGTTTAGGCTCTCCCCTTACAAATACTGGCCATTTAGACAACTGTTATGTCAGGAGATGCCAAAAAAGTCCTCAAATGACAATTTAACTTTTGAAGGAAAAAGTTAACCAGACACTTGGAGCTATGCCTTCCCAAGCATTTTCTACAAACCCAAATGCCATTTGTTAAAAAGTATGCCAATAACTAAAGATTTAGTTAACAGGAGAAAAGTGGAAGGAGGTAAAAAAGTTGTATCTGATGGGAATCTAACGGCAATTATTAATCAATGAACTAATATGTGGCTTATTAAGCAGAAGAAAATAATTCTGGAGTCAAACAAATAATGTCTGCACATTTGGTGTCATCTTAAACAAGGTTGTTTGCCCTCAAAATAATTGAACTCAGATGAATTAAAACAAACCTGAAAAGAGAACAAAAATGATTGAAGGGAAAAAAAAAAAAAAAAACAGACGTTACCCTCTGAAGCTTTAAGGGGAATTTCGTTTTTTTTCTTTTTTACATTGGGCCCTTGATTTGACGTTATTACACTTTGTTCTACTCACCCATATGAGTTTTGTGTCATTTGGAGCTGTTCTGAAGATATTCTGTTCGGTTATATCCAAGTAATGTCTTCCTATGGGCAAACGACTTGAAGGCACAAACTAAACTGTTCATAATTTATCATTTATGGTACACCAGAATTTATAACATAGAAAAAAAAATAGAAATATGAAAAAATATAACCACGGATGTCTGGGGGACAGTGATTCGCGTACATGTTATAAATGCTGGTGTACCATAAATGATAAATTATGAACAGTTTAGTTTGTGCCTTCAAGTTGTTTGCCCATAGGAAGACGTTACTTGGATATAACCTAACCGAATATCATCAGAACAGCTCCAAATAACACAAAACTCATATAGGTGAGTAGAACATGATGTAATTACATAAAATCAAGAGCCCAAAGTAAAAAAAAAAAACGGCGTTCCCCTTTAATAACAGTTGTTGCTCCTTAGAATGGTCCAGCCAGTTTTAAGGTCTTTACATTATTTATCTCTAACTTATGGCAAACATGTTTGAGGATTTGAAGCCTTTTAATGTAAAATACAAAAAAAAAAACTGTAAAAAAAAGAAGAAATCTAAAAGAAGTTAATACCTTTTTGCAGTGCTGTAGGTATTATCATTATTGGGACTTTTTCTATCTTTGTCATCTAAAAATCATTTGTTTTTCTATTATATATTTTTTTATTTGTTTAATATATAAAAGCCATTTATTTTTTTATTGAAAAAACAAAAAAATCTCAAACTTTTTTTTGATAGTCGTTTGTAGAGTTTCAGGTGGATTTTTCCCCAGTTTCAAAAACTGTAATCTTTTAACAAACTAATTAATGTCAAAACTTCTGAACTTTAAAGTGGATCTAAAATATTTAGCGGATCCTGCATTATAAGCATAACACACTATAATTGATTTAGGCACTGGATGGCACCATTTCCCTGCAAAAATATGAGGGAAACACAGGAACAACTAAGAAAGGAAACCAATCTCCCTGAGGAGACGATTCAGATCACTGCATGAATGTCAGGTTTTGTTCCCCAATTGGTGGCCTGATCTGAAATACTTTAGTTGATGGTTGGATATTTTCCTGTACTGGCAGCATCCAGTGACAAACAAGATTGAAGGTAATAATACATTTCCAAAAATAAGCCACCTAAAGAGAGCTACACAACTGGAGTGGAAAGACAAGAGAGAAAAGAGAATCAAAAATGCACAGCTAGAAAAAAAACAAAAAAAAAAACATTTTTTTGTAAGAGTGAGTGATCCCAACAGGACCAGAGAGAAGAATCTGTCAGAAACTCTAATTTACTGGTACCGTGGTCTCCTTTAAATCTTCTTTCCTTTCTCACCCCTTTAGCTATAATTAGAGACAGTAGATGGAGGAAAAAAAAAACGATGGGTGAATGGACTGCTGACGCATAGAGACAACTGAACCATGAACAAATTCTCTGACAATTAGATCATCCTTTTAGAAATCAGCAAAGCAATGCAGACAGTCAACAAAAAGGAGGACATGTTAGTCTTGGTATAGTCAAACCCCAGCCACTGCTTTGAGCTAGACGGCCCAATTCAATGTAAATTTCTTTCAAATTCAGTCAGCTGTGATCTGCACGATAGCCGTGCTTAACTATACAAGAGCAAACACAGTAATTTGTATGTACATGCAAAATGTACATGCAAAATACTACAGAGAGAGAAAGAGGCAAACAATTAAGCTGCAGCTCTGTAAAAAAAAAAAAACTCTAGTGAACAAATGCTTCTTTTTGTGGTTGGAGAAGACAATGCTGGCACCTACCTGCACTACATCCTCCCTGTTCATCCTGACCATAACTGTGAGAAGGACGCGTTGGTCCGTAGGCAGAGGGGTCCTGAGGGTAGTTACCCAAGCCTATCAGGAAGATGAGGAGACCAGGTTGACTGAACCCAGATTGTGCTGGCTGACTACTTTATTATAGTCCCCTCACTAACTGACAGATGTGCACATCTAAAGTCATCATTGGGTTCACATCTTACTCTACTAGGCCCTTCTTTTCTGCATTGTCTGCTGGTTAGAAATGAAAGTGAAAATCATGCCAGCCTGGTCTCTGAAATGTACATTACCGTCCAGAAAGTAACTAAGGGATAGAAACATGTTTTCCCAATATAAACAAGAATCAGAGCTAGCAGAGTTAATAAGAGTGATTTTCTAAAGCAGTAATAAATGCAGCATTTTTACGCTAATGTTATTCTCTAAATGTTTTAGGAGAGTTGAAGGTAAACCAGTCTTTCTTAGGTTTCATTCTGTTTTTTTTTTTTCAAATTGAGCTTTATCTGCTTTGCTTATTAGAAAGAAATGCAGTCTAAAATGCAAATGCTTCCTGCATATAAGGATGCGTCGTCGCCACTTGGAGGCAGGCTAAAGCAAATCAAACTATTTAAGTATGTGAGCTTTTTTGTGGTGCTGTTGTTGTTTTTCAGTTTTCCTCTGTTATAGAAAACCAAGATAATAAAAGATTAGGGTATAGTTTAAATAACATTTCAATGATAAAATATCTAACTGTCCACTACAGCTGTATAAGTTTTCGGTTTCTATCAACATCCATTTCCTCCATTAAATCTTGCAAAGACTAGATAAACGCATTGGTTCCCAAGGTACCATTCAATGCAAATAGATACCTTTGTCCAGTCATATCTAATTTTAATATTTTCAAAAGGAAATGCATAAACACAAATAAAAATATGAATCCTTTATAGCATTTAATCAGATTAATGTTTAACAAATTCCCAAAAAGGCTTTATAATGCCTAAATGGAAGAGTGTAAATCCGTATATTGTAATCTAATTTAAAAGCTTGTTTATTTCAGTAAGTTAATTTAAAGTCACACATTATAAAGATTATATAAAAAGAGCACAGAGGGTATTTAGCGAGCTTTAACTCTAATTTGTATGATTATGGTTCACATCTAATAAAAAAAAAATTTTATTCTTGTTTTCTGTGTTTTTACTTTACATATAGACCAATAAGAGGGGATTTTAAATGATTTTGTTGTGGCTAAAACAGTCATGGAGTAAAATATGTGAGGTAGAATTAAAGCATAATAACAGACAGCTGAGAGGAAGGAAAATGTGTGCTATAATGTGCATGCAACACAGGGGAGCGCATCCAAAGCCTATTGAAGGGTTTAGGGGGGACTGGTGAGGCATGGAGCTGGGACCAATGCCTCAGGAGCAACATTAAACAAAAACATCTAGGAAATGGGTCACAGTTCTTTGTGTGAAGCTACTCCTGAACTAGAGAAGGTACACAAAGTATCTAAAAAAACAAAAGGATTTTTTTTTTCAATATTAAACTAATAATTTGAATAATCAAGGTTCCAAACTCTAGCATGAGTAGAGAGGCAGAGAATCCAAGGTCCATTGTGTTCAGTGGAAGGTTTTCATAGTGAGTGATAGTTTAGGGAGGCATTTGATCTGTTGTTATTGGTCTTAAGAGGTTTATGTAGATCAAGGTTAGCACAGGACTCTACCAAGGAACCTCGGAGAACCTCCATGCTTCCCTCTGCAGCCAGGCTTCAGGAAAGCACACCTTCCCAAACTCCCAATGTACTGATAGTTGCTTTACTCATATCTGTATTACTGTTCTAGATTTGCTAACAAACTGACCTGACCGAAATCCCTAAAGACTCTGGAGTATCGTTCAGACAGAGCCATTAAAGCAGCTGAGCCGGTGGCCTCCGTGATCTCCATGAACATCTCAGCAGGACTACAGGCCAATTTTCCTAAAAGCTCCATTGATGAAGTTATTTATGCAAAAGGAAATCCAAACATGTATGAGTGTATAACCTGTGTAACTCATGAATATTACATAACATACAAAATGTATGCAATAAAAATGTATAATGCTCATCGGAAAATCCTCATTTGTAGAAAAATTTTGGATTTTCGTTATTTGTAAGCCAAAATCATTAGAGCTGCACCAAAATGAAAACTCTTGGCTGAAACCGAAAACAAAAATCTGAAAACCAAGGCTGAAAAAACGAAAACCAAAAAAAGTAGATCAAATATTAGAACCGTAGCATTTTTGGCTCTGACGTGTACTTAAAAAAATTTTTCTAACTCAAGGCATTTCAAAAAATCAATAACAAAAGTATCAAAATATTTATTCCCCACTGACATATTTTTGTTAAGTCCTTTGCTTTTAAAACACGTCCTCCAGAGATGGAGTGGCCATGTTCGATGTCAGTTTCCTTTCTGTGTCGCATTCTTTTCATATTCAGAATGCTGATGCCAACGTTTGGATTGCTATGGCATTTTATACCACTGCCCTGAGCGAGCAGTGATACTGATCTGTAGCATTTGTCTGCCGCACGCTCAATTGATAAACTCTACTCTGCTACCTGTGCTCTGCTTTAGTGTTTACTTTGCACGCCTGACAATGTTTCTGTGTGCTGGCTGTGCTGTTTGCTTGCGATCCTTTTCCCCCTGTGCTGGATGTTCCATTTGTCAGATGTTGTGCTGTGTAGTTTCGGTGTTAAATGTCTATGGGCCGAAAAATGCAATTTTCTGTCAATTTTCGACCAGAAGTTTTCGTTACATAGGTACCAATCATCTAAATTAAATGGATTAACAAATCAAAATGTATTAATGTGTTTAAGTAATTTATAATAAAAAGTGTGAATTTATATTAGTTTTTCCATAATATTCAAATGTATTACAATCTACCTAATGATAAGTTATTAAAACATACATCAACTACTCTGATGTATTTGGTGGGAAAAATTCGGTCTGGAAAAATATATCTCTGTAGAAATGTATTTAGATCCTAAATGATCTAAAGATCTATGCAGTTTTGCCTCATTCATAAATAAGGTAAAGCATTGCAAGGAGTGAGCATTTGGACAATATTAATTTGACCCATCTCCTTTAAAAATGAAAAGTATTCTTGAATAGTATTAAACGTAGGAAGTACTAGATTATTGAAAAGAATACTTTCAGGAGTTAACAGAACATTAATCTTTAGTAATATGGGTACATAAAAATAAAATAAATACACTAAAATGAAATATTCTGCCAGGAGCTTTAAACTCGAAATTTAAAGATTTATAGTTAATTGCTGAAAATATTCAACATAAAAACACCACTGGCTTAATCGTTATTTTGCAAACATTTAAAGCAAAAATGTGGATGGACGCCCAGCGCAAGCAGGAAACACTGAACAAGATGGAGACCTGCCATGACGGATAGTGGTCACATGACTGCTATAAATGCAAACTCAGCAGTTACAAGCAGCTGAAAGCAAAGTCAGAATAAAAATACTAGCAGACAGAAAACTGGATTTTAAAAGAACATATTTTATCAGATTTTATACTAATGCCACTGGTTGGAAAATTAAAACATCGCTCTTTATCTGATAAAGCACATTTGTTTTCAACCCATCCCCTTCTTCATTTGTATTTACATTTGTAACATTACAAAGTAAATTAAAGACTTATGCAAAGTTTCTTGGAAAATCCTGAACTAGTACTAACTCGTATAATCTATAAACCACATAAATTCTTACTATTATCTAGATAGATTATTACTTTATTAATAGATAATGTAACTTTCAGATGGAAGGATGTGTAATAATGACTAGTGAAAGGATCTAAAACGCAGCCTAGTTGTTAAGGACAAACACTAAAAATCGTATTTTTAGAGAAGCACCAATTGGCCAGCTAACAAATCGGACTAGATTTTTATGTTTATTAAATGCGTCAGAAAAAAAGTGCATTCACATTGACTGCAAACACTGAAGAAATCCTGTGATCAAGTTAACAGTCAGCAAAGCGAAAGATGCGTTTTGAGAAATAAGAACGGAGTGATTTAGACAAATCACGCAAAGTTAAACTTCTAAAAGCACGGTTTAAGCAAGAAGAGAGCAAAGCAAAATTTTACTTAAGTTCAAGAATTTTAACTTTTCTGTCAATTTTATTTTGTTTACCAGTAAGGGATTGGATCCAGGTGATCCGGGTGAAGGACTGCATTTAAGACAAAGCTTTTTTCTTTCCATAACTCAACGGAGGCTGATCTGTCCCTGGCACCACTGGAAGTGACCCTCATCCCAACGTATCTCCTGGACTGGGTGATTGGGCTCCTCGAACTGGGAGGGTCTCTCGGGATTTGGAGGATCTGCTAGACGCAGGGACGCCTGCATTTGGCTTTTCAAATGACGTAAACTCAGTAAAAGTACACTCTGCCAGTTTGAGCTGAACAGACAGGAGGAACCAGAAAGAGCCTCATATTTGACGCCTCGATGAAACAAGGTGGGCAAAATTTTACCGCCTTGTCTGCATGTACCTTTAGCGAAAAAAGCTAAATGTCATCTAGCCAACAGCAGGCGAATGACGCAAGGTTTTTACATTGTTTGCAGTCATTTTGAAAGCACATTAAGATTTCCAACCATTATCTGTCTATGAATATATCCCAACGCGTTCTTTGATGCACTTTTTAAATGCAACAAATGAAAATCTGCAAAAACACAAAAATTGGTACTGATCTGAAAAAGAACTGATTGGTGCAACCAAGACAAACATGTTTATTTTCTTGAAAACAGATTTTTAAAGCTTTGCTGTAATATATATATTAAAAAAAAAACGCTATAGCCTACATTGCTCAGAAATATGTTTTAAAAAGGTAATACTGGCATGCAAATTTGTTTCAATAACAATAGTGCAAAGATTAGCTTTAGGGAAGAAGAAGGTGGAAGAGTTAATATTTGTAAGGTGGTATTAGGTCAGGTCATATATCTGGCACACAGAGCACGAGAAAGCCCACACCCTTAAAGGAACAAAAACAACAACAAACAAAACACATTGCAAGGCAGGATGATCTAATTAGAACCAAACTACGACCTACCAATCTAAAAACCAATGCAAAGCCCAGCTGGAATAACTGGACAGAAATGATTGCTGAGAACTCCTAGAAACAGCAAAAACTGAGCTGCATCTTCACAGCAGAGCCCGAGGAGTTCATGTATGCAAAAAGCATGTATGGATGTGTAAATGTCCAAGCTAAATGGTACCCCAGAGCAAACACCTGCTTGTGTAGTGAACTCAAAATGAGTTATAATAGAACCACATAAGAGTAATCAGAAAGATGTGCAGGACCATGGGAAATATTTTACAATAAATCCATGAGAGAAAAAGCATTTATACATAATGCTTCCCTTACCATACTGGCTGTAAGAAAAATCAGGCTGCCCTGTTGGAGCCTTGCTCAAGTCCTGAGTTGGTGTGGTGGCGGGGGCAAAGCCCAGCGTGGCTGCTCCTGGAGTAGTGGGTGGAGGGGGGACTTGTGGAGCATACTGATCTCCATGGGGTGTGCCAAAACTATAACCTGTAGGAGACCAATCAGATAACTGTGATGAGCTCCTTCTAAACATTTTCTAAAAACTGTTCGCTTCCGTTTTGAAATACCCATGTAAACAAAAGCAAGAGTCAAGTGACAAAAAACTGGAATAAAACCAGCTATAGATCAAAATTATTCTCCTTTTTCTCTTAAGTTTTATTTTATGAAATGTTTTCTAAGGATTGTAACTTTAAGAAATAATGGCTGCAAAGGCCATCTTAGTCTTCTCACACATCAGCACTTTTACAATGCTTTTTTCAACCTTTTAAACATAATTTAAACAATATTTGATAAACTATTAACAGAGTAATTACGTTGAAAATGATTCAATACATCTATGGTTATTCCAGCACCTTTCTTTTCACCCCAAAGTGTCATGCTTTCCCCTGATAAGATGAAGGTTACTCCCTTAAAGCAGCAAAACAGCAACAGCCATGTTAGAAGAAAAAAAAAAAAAAAGAGCCCCCTGGTTTCAAAAGTAAAATTATCTGGTCTTCACCAGGTTCTATGATTATTTAAATATAAACTATAAAAGCAACAAAAATCACACCTTTAAAACAAAGCTGAACAGGGAAACCACTTTGTTAAAACATCTCATAATTTAAAAGTCTGCAAAGGTGCATTAGGCAGCCGAACTCTGAAGTAGTCCATTTCTTTATCAGTGAACACATTGGAATTTTAACTGAAACCTTCTGTTCATGTGTTGTCAGCATTCGCTTCACAGTTTGACTGGACCATTTTTACAAAGTTTTGTTTGAAGCTTGATTTTTCTTTACCCATTTGGTAGACAGTTTTTTTTTGTTTTTGTTTTATTTAAAATGAGCAACAAATGATATAGGAATTTAGTTATATCAAACTATATATAAACTCATAAGAGGGAAATGCTCATGTTGATGGTCAGCTGATTGGCAGCTGTGCTAAATCAGGCTATGGTACCAAGTTTTCTATCACCCTTAACTGGAGGTCCTCATTTTTGACTAAAATATTAACTTGGAGGGTTAAAAAGACTATGATGACTAAATGATATCCAGGGCCTGCTGCAGCAAGACAGCCCCACATCATTACCCCTTCAACACCATGCTTTACAGCTGGCATGAGACATTATTAATGGTATGTTAAAAGAGTAAATTTTATTAGGTCACTGCTTTCCCATTTAAATCAAATAGAGACAGCAAGGTGGGTTTTTCCATAGAGGTTTTACATTTTTGATTTTGTTTTTGCTGATAAAAACCGATTGAGTAAAATGTTTTTGAACACCCTAGGTTAGACTTTCCCAGTAACCTGGCAAAATCAGATCATTCTTATTACATGCTAGATACATTAAAACCTACAACTGAAAGAGGGTACACTTTTTCCATGAATGTAAAATAACAAATCTGAGCAATCTGCAGGCTTACATACCTAGAAAAAAACAACATGAGCAAAAAAATAAAGTAAAACTAATCAAAACCATCAGAAATAGTGAAATGGCAGGACTGACCAAACTGAGGTGCTGTGCTATAGCCCTGCTGAGGGTAGCCCTGAGGTGCTGCGAAGCTGCCAGCCGGGGTGGTGACCAGGAATGCATTAAAGGGTGACGGAGGCTGCGTGGGGGTTCCCCGGCTTGCTGAGAGCGAAGGTACGTACCCACCTGCTCAAACAAAGGGAACATTTATTTATACTTTCATAAAAACAAGGAGCTATACATTACAGGGATTAATGAAGGAAAAACAAACTGAAAAATATGATTAGTTCCACAGCAATCCATATTACTTGCTTTTATTTTTATATTTTACTGTTTCAAAGAGCTATAGTAACTTGGATTTTATTCTGGTGCACAACAGGTGGGTAGTAACTAGTTACATGTACTAGTCACATTTCCTTGAGTAAAATTTGGGGGGAAAAATACTTTCAGGAGTTTTACAGTTGTATCCTTCTTACACATTCTTATAAAGTATTTACTTTCACTTCTACTTCAATAAACTTCTGGCTCTGTCTACTAAGTAACAGATACTGTCAGTCAAATTTCTTAACCTAGACCTAACATGCGTACAATTCTCACTTTAAGAATTGGTTTCATAAGTTTTATGTTAATGGATTTGGAAAGGTGATTCTTCTGTATGAACTTGTCATTTTTTTTTTTGATTTGTAGTCTTTAAATGTGTTCTAGTCTTAAGTACCAGAACCTGCATATAATGTTTGTCTGACAGCTGGGTCAATGAGAGGTACGCGTTTCCTGTACAAGACATACAACTTAATTTATTTGAAAATATTTCAGGGCAAGAAAAAAAAAGAAACAGCATTTAACACTATCCTGAGATGTAACAAAGCAGTTAGGCAGCAGACAGAGTGTAAATGTACCATCAAGGAGCACAGGTAATGATTTTCACTTCTTTGTTTTAAAGAAAATATTATAATGTTATATTTCATCAATTAAAAACTGTTTGGGCTTTTTGTGGTACTGAGATAGTCAGCCATGGCAGCTTTGTTTCTCTCAGTGAGTCCCAGGGCAGCAGTGGCTACACAGCAGCTTGCCACCCGTGAATGTGTGAATAATTGAATGTAGGGTAATACTAAACAGGCAAACAAAGCAATAACTAAGTATTATCATTTTGGACTTATATGAAAAGCTTTACCATGATAGAATTTCATGCCAAATCACAGACTCATAATGCCAAATGGGTAAACATCGATTTAGAGCCAAATTTCTGACCCCAAGTGAGGTCTCTGTATACTGTCTATTACCTCAAAACAATGCAAATCTAAATGGCTAGCTTTTTTTTAACAGGTCAGGATAGAGAGGAAACATTTTAAAATCCTGTTATTGGACTATAAAATGCACTAGTCAGGTATGACCCATCAAGATCTTTCTAGTTCTCAGGGACCTGATGCGCAGCCTTTCCAGAACTAGAGCAAAGGACAGGCTAAAGGGCTGGTTATACTCCCCACAGCAGTGTGTCGCAGTGAGCTTGACAAAGACATTTTTGATTTTTCAAGAGAATCAGGAACTAGCTGTGGGTCTAGATACGTCCGAGGCGGTGAGGAAGTAGGGGCGAGTTCGTCCGACAACGGAGGGACATGAGGGCGAAAAAGAGCGGGGATCCAGGTGGAAAAAAGGGCTCCAGCGTTCTCATGCACCTCACTCTTCTAGCTGGTCAAACTTCACAAGTTGTTTCCCGCAATTGCGGCCATAAAAACAAAACAAGCTGGCCTCCTGTCTGCAGTCACTTACGATTTGGGAGAGGTGCAGCAGAGTGTCTGCCGAGGGGGCAGGGAGATCTTTTTGTTCACTGTGACACCGACGCAGACGGCCTAGTTTCAAAGTATAAATCAGCCTTAACTCTGGATTTAAATTCCTAAAAACCTGAGAGGAAAAAAAATAATCAGGAGTTTACTGCAGCTATCTCAAAAAAGTCATATGAGGCTATATTTGTTTCATTTTTATCAAGGGTCAATGCATTTTTTTGTCCTTTTCTGTCACTCTGTTTCAGCTTCTTCCTTCAATGCAATTTCAAATTACCTTATACTAACATAGTCACCCTGCCTAAATACAGATACTGTAAAACCGAAGTATTTTTGCTCCAGGTCATCATCCAATATGCATTTTACACCAGCCCATGCCCACAGATGGCTTGTATTCACCGTTTAAAAGCTGAAGCTCTACAATAGTATCTGAAAACAGTTTTCTGATGGATCACAGGGCCGAAACTGTGAGCCCCCTAGGTTGACCCCGAGGTTGAAATGTGAAGTCAAGCCTGACCGATGGCGGAGGGAGGTTGGAATCCATTCAAGCCTGCCATCTGTCTAGAGCAGCGAATTATCAGCAGCCTCAGCCATTATGAATCAGTGATAAAATGTACTGTTGACTGTCGTCGGCCTATTGGCCGCACTGCTTCAGTCCTGTTTCTGCCGCATGAGCATTTCCAGATAAGCAGATGATCACATGGCCAAGTCACATCTATCAGCAATCTTTACAGCTTCTCAACATGCAAAAAAACTCAGTGAGGGGTGTGATACCTACCTATAGGCTGGCCAGTAGCAGACACCCACACTCCTTCAGAGAAGGAAAACAACCTGAGTTAGAAGCCGACCCAGAAACTGACAAATATTATTTAGTTTTAAAGGTCAAACAAGAAGTAATATGCAAACACTGGGTTAATGTTTAAGCAGAAGCATATTTAAGTTGTGACTTCAAGGGTTTTCTGTACAAAGCAAGCGTGTTTCACTCTGGTCTGGGAATCGTTCCCACTCACCCTGTGGCCCGTAAGCCTGTTGCCAGCCCGGGGCCGGCTGTGCTGTCCAACCATTAGCTGCAGTCAAGATTCCCCTGGGAGCCCACTGGCCAGGACCAAGCTGGCCAGGAGCTTTGTTGTCACGCGGTTCAGCCTTCTTTACTTCCACCTGGATAAAGGACAAGAAGGGCACATTTGGCAACACCAGTAAAGGGTCAATGAAATCATTCACCTGCCCTACCAATGATGCTTTATGATAACCTTTTGGGCCAGTTTAAAATCTTTCACTTTATGTTCCTTGGTATAATGAGGGGGAGTTACTTAATTTAATTCTATAGTGTAGCCACAAGAGCTGTATATCTGTGTGTCTCAGGTACCTTCTAAACTACATATTTTATCATTTAAATTAGATATATTCTACATAATTTTGACATGATAGCATTTATAAAACAAATTGGATCCCGATCTTGAAATGTACCGGAGAAACATAGATTTTGTAATTGTTATCAATTGCCCAATGTAGGATAAATACATTCGAATGGAATGTCATGACTTACCTTTCTTCAGCTATTGCTTAAAAGAAGGATCTAGTTTTTCAAATTTATTTGGAATAAGTTTTGGAGGGGTAATGGATGTAAAGAGAAGGTTGTGTCTTTGTTCTAGCAGGATAAACAGTAAGCATGCAGATTGAACAAATGAACTGTCTTTTTAGTCAACATAAAAATAGAACCTTCATACTGTGTCAGAAAAGATAAGAATTAAGAACATGTGATCCCAAATGAAAAACTCGGGCTTAGTTCAGGGTAAATATTAACACATCTCTTTATCAAATTTGGATCCAAAGTTGTTGCTCCATTATCTGAACTTTCCAGTTGGTTACTGAGCATTGATACTAGCAGCTAACCAGAGCAAAGAAACAGGTTGGGACCAAGTGGAGCCAACCAGAAATAGACTGAAGGGTTGAGTTATTGGGGTCACCTTGCAGGAGGAAAATGAATAGCAAATACCTCCCCGCTTTAAGGTGTTACCACCTTACCCAGCCTCCCGTCTTCCTTCTCTGTCGACCTAATTACATGCACATGTTTCCAGCAGTGGGCCTCGCTGCCGCCGGCTGCTACCTGAGCATTTTCTCCCTGCGGGCGCCTCAGCTACAAGTGATGGATACCATGACTTCTGCGTGGTCCTTAACAGCAGAACTGGGATTTGTTCCACAGTTTGATGTGCTCTAGTTTCTAATTTTGTAACGTGTATCTCCCAGCTTCCCCGACTTCCAGCGTAAAGTAAAGTCATGTCAAGAACAATGGATTAAGTCGAGCCCTGATTCCTGCAGGAAACGAGGGCAAAGTCAAGAGAAGCAGGTACCACAGGAGAGGGCGCAGGTTGGACTGAATCATAAACAAAATAAACTCCTCTTTGTAAAGAAATAATCTGAAATACTTAAAATGTTTTAACTGCAAGAAAAATTTTTTTTGCCAATTAGATTAATAATCAGTCTTAAAATAGCTGTGATTTAATAGGTTAAGATATTAAAAATGTCAATTTAGAAAGGGGTTTTTATTAATTCTTTTCAATTTTTATGTGATGTATAGTACTGATATGAAAAAATATATGCTGTCCAATCTGTCTAATCTTATATTTAAAATTAGACATCGATAGTTTTTTGTTTTTTTCCAGGCACAGATTATTTTTGGCATCTGTCTAACAAATCCCTTTTTCCAATTTGCAGACAGTTTTTGAGGCACATCTTTTTTTTTTTTTTTAGCTGATTTTGCCTTTTCTTTCACCATTTAAATAAAAATAAAAATTACACAATGGTGCCAAGTGCTAAACATGTCTCAAAATGGGAGAAACAATATATAAACATTTATCATTCATTAAAGAAATAATAGGTAGCAAATTGAGCGAGCCACAATGCAATCACATGGCATCACGTGATCTCAAGGCATGAATGCCTGAATGCACTAATAAACCAGCAAAGACAGACGTGTATCAGCCGATACTGGTGCAAGAAAAAAAACAAAACTCTAGTATCGGCCAAAAAATGTGCCCATCTCTATTAAGGAGGAACAGAATATAACAAACATAAAAGGTAGGCTTCAAAGGTAATAAGACTTTGCATGAGGCCTGCATTTATTCATTATGCAACCTGTAGTGTAGACTGGATTTGTGCTTTTAAAGACGTACACATCAATACAAAAAAAGTTATTTTAGGGGTCCCTGTTGCTCAGTTCTAAACTATAAACTAAAATAGTTTTTTTTAGCCAAATCTCTGAATCTGTTTAATTTCTAAGAAATAAATGGTTATTCTCCTGTTTCTGTTTAGACAGTCTATAATCAAGCCTGGTTTTCTTAGTCCCTGATTCAGTGTCAATCATTAGATGCCAAAATTAAAATGGGATGACAGAATCCCACTTGGATTGAGATTGCCATGGATTTAATAAAATGAGATTCATTCAACCTCTGTAGAGAGGAATGATCAAAGAAATATTGAGGTGTATGAAGTGTAGTATTGGAAAAAGAAGTATCGGCAACAGTGCCAGATTTTGCTACTTGAACAACCTTAAAATTTGTTGTTGTTTTTTTCTTGGTTTCATCCAAATATAAGGAGAACATGGGACAGCAAAGATTCAAGGCAAATAATAATACCCACAGCATATAGTTTATATTCAGGGGAAAGAATGAGGCTGACTTTAAAATAGCTTTTGCAACTTAAATAAATAAATTCAAACTACTAATTTAAGAGCTGCAAAGTATACATCAAAACCAACAGTTCAGGAGCAGATATCATTGGATACTGAATGTTTGCCAATTGTGAGGGTGAGTTTTCCTCAGCTATGCAGCAGCTGGGTGGTGTTTACTACACACAATGCCGAAACAGGGTGTGCCAAAAAGGTTATTGAGTGTTCAAATACAGCACCACCAACAAAATGTTGTTTTTCCCTGATGAGCAGCTTACCTGTCACTATCTGAAATGAGTGCAGTAAACTCCATCCATCTGGAGCACCCAGCACGCTAAACAAACACTGGGAAGTGATATGCAAATATTATTTCTCAGACTTTCCTTTGCTTATACAGAGAGCTTACAGACACAGTATGGAGGTTTGACTAAGGTCACCGGGTTGAGCTTTTTCAAAAACAAAAATTCAAAAACAAAAAACATGTTGACATGTAAGTGACCTGCCAACAAAAAGATCAGAAAACAAACAGACAAAAGAAAGAAAGAAGAAAAAAAATAATCAGAACTGATCAGACCAATCCTTTAGGTGATAGATGATATATTATACTACTTGAATTGTAAAAAAGTTTTCGCATTTTTGCCATAAAAGACAGATAATTGTGTTATATTTTGGTTCAATCTACTTTAGACACTCTAAAGGAGTGGTCAGTTTAAACAAAGCCTTGGGCGACATATTTAATCCACACACAGAACTTGAGATAAGACGTTTATTGATGCTAATATCTTTGTTATTTTAGAGTGTTAGGTGAAACACTGAAGCTGCTGATGATGCCGCAATTACAGATTGAAAACAAAAGAAACTTCTGCTCAAAATAAACATCTAAGCGCATCGCCCAAGCCTCTGTTTGGTCTTAAGGGTAAAATAAAACTACAACTACACACTTTTTTGCCCATGATGTCGTGAAAATGCATGTTGACAGCCTGGTCCACTGATTGTTCGGCCTCGAAAGTAATAAATCCAAAACCTAGCCAACGACCAAGAGTGAATCAAGGTAGCAGGGGGTTGTGACAACACAAGATGAAGAACAGTATTGGGCTTCAGCAGATTGAGGGTCCGTCAAGGATGAGCAAGAGGCTCCTGGGGTTCGGATGACGTCGCAGACTTGCAGAGCAACACAAATCCAAGACTAAATCCTGGGGAATTGAAGGAAATCTTTCTCTTTACTGTGCAGAGAAATACTTGGTGAAATAAACAATTATACGTTAAACATGAAGGATAAAAGGTGTAACATTTGATCCAGAGTTTACAATTACCAAATAAGGTCAGTTAGCTTAATTTCCCGCCGTCAGATAAGACTGAGCATTTAGATAATGATCAATGATTGTCAAATGCAGGATTATTACATGTTAGTTGGTGCTGTTTCATCCAAACCCCACCTTGATTTGCCCCAGGTATATTGCTGTGGAGCACACACTCGCAGCAGCCATTGTTAATGCATCACAGAAATATGGAGTAACACAAACTGTAGAATGCCTAAAGCTTTCTCCAAGCTTTCCCAAATTCATTTTTTTTTACTTTTGAGTCTGCCAGGATAAGCCTAAAATGGACAGTTGGAAAAACTGCTCACAGTGGTAACACAGAGATACAGGTCACCCCAGTTTCCCTAAACTGATCATTTACTGGTTTCACAGGGAATACACAAGCTGCACCAAGATGGATGAAGCTCAAAGTCAAACTTTTAGGCAACACCAACTGCTCAATGAACTACTTCATCTGATGTTCTATAAAACTTCTCTTCAGAGTTAACAAGCTGCTCGGCGCCGCAGTGATCTACTTTCAATCTGATTATCTTTGGGCTCTGGCAGAACTGGGTTGAGAGCACATCTCCACTTGGGGACCTAACCTGAATCCAATTAAACATCCTGAGAGACGAAGGAGATTTCAGAGACCTCTAGTGCAACGCCAGGCATTCCTCTGCCTTCTGCTCTACAGCTATTAATAACATCTGTCAATGACCCGTCCCCAACCTAAATTCACAGCCATGTTGGCACTATTAAGAAGTTTAAAGTGTCTTGAGAGGGTAGGACCCGGTTGATTAAGTCAGTAGTATGGACAGTTATAATGACTTGGGTTTCTTTTAAGTCAAGACACTTCAAACTTCTTAATAGTGCCAACATGACTGTGAATTTATAATTAACATTATCGTTAGACCTTTAGTGACTTGTAAGGATCAGAAAATAAAATCTTTATAAGTTTATTTGGAGATGCCTTCACACATGGCGGGTAGACACAGCTAATAAAATATGGAAAACGGTAATAAAGGCACAGAGACTCCAAGTCTGAGATGTTAATAGATAGGGAGGAGGTAAAGCAATCTCTACTCCATGGTTCTATGTATGACGATCAGCAAGAGGCTGAAATGTGTGTTTATTCTCAAAGGAACAAAGGATTCGAAAGTTAACCATCAGTTTTAAAATTTTGAATTTTATCAACTGCATCATGAGAATAAATTTTTAGTCTGTATTGCTTCAAATATGAAAACTTTTTATGAGGTGTATTTTATGAGGTCTACTTCATAACTCTTTACTAAAGTTGCCTTTTCTGTTGCTCTTTTTTTCTTATGTTATATCAGGAACAACTTGTCCTGGTTATGTTCATAACTCTGTTTTGCAAACAAGGTTCTGTAGATCAGGGCCTTTTATTTTGACGGTAAATCATTCACAGCCTCTTACTTTGTCACTCAAAGATCTGGATCATTTTTGTAAAATCACAAAGAAACCTCAATGCTGTTTTCATCTCTTTTTTTTTTTTAAAAAGATCAATAGCATTGGAAATGACATCAGACAGATGCATTCCATTTAAAATTTCATTCTAAATAAAAGTCCATATCATTTGTTGTAGCAGCTTTACATAAAAAAATAAACGTTATATAATTACACTTTTTACTAAGCCCACATGTCTCTATACAGAATGCATTATTTATAGAGGTTTGACATCTTCTTATTCCAATTATCCTGTTTTCTATAGCTGTAAGAAGAACATCATTAATCAAAATCTAGGCTTTATGACATCAGTATTTGTGTATTAATTGAATTTACTAATTTATAAAAGCATCAATAACAGTAAATTAACTCTTTATATTCTAATTTGTAATTTATTGGAGATTAAAGATTTTTTATTTGATGGATTTAACTTTCATAAGAGTCGTAGATAATTTTGGGTATGTTTAAGCTCTCTTCCATCTTGCTGTGTTGAGAGTTAATATAAACTCAACAGTTTAGTACCATTTCAGGACATTTTTTAAATTATTTTGACGGGAAAAATAAAATAGTATGCAACATGTATTCGCACCACTTTAACACGCATGTTTTATTTATTATCATTTTTTGTTTAATTGATTTACTTTGATGTTTTTAAAGTTAGCTTGCTTTTTTATATGAATTAACTCTAAGTTAGGTCCAATAGAACTAGGTGATTGAAATTTACTTATTTCAGTAACAGTAAAAACAGCTTAGAAAGAACCAAATTTGGTTATAGTCCAACTTTTTTTAATCCCTAAACTCCTCTATGGACTTTGCTACATAATCTGCTCACTGCTGTCGTTATCACAGTTGCTCATAAAACCATTTCCACCAAATGTTTTCCTTCTACTTAACCAAATAATTTTCTTTAATACAAATAAACTCCTCCATGGATTCTCACATAATATTACCAATTAACTTGTGTGTTTATATATCAACTGCTTCATTGATAAATATATATCAAAAACAGCCACTGTGTAACTCGTCGGTAAACTGACACTAAGCCAATGAACTGATCAGTGCAACTGTCAAAGCAGTTCCAGTTTTTTTTACCGATGAATAAAACATAGTTCAAATAAACGCAGTAAATATTTCATATGTCTATTCACCAGAATAACCTGATTGAAAACTCTCAGTATGTCAGGTCTCTCCAACCACTGATAACAGTCTGAACCCAGCATAAAACCTGATGCATCTTATGTACTCCCCATTTCAGAGTAAAAAATGATTTGCTTTTACATCAGGCCTGTACCTCTGTGTTACCATTCAATGCAAAGTAACCTAAAGGAGAAAAGACAAATCTTATAAAAAACACAGTTAATCACATTCAAACCATTCACAAGGAGAAAGGGGACAGAAGAAAGAAAAATAGAAAGGGCTTACTTACAAAAATACTTAACTTTCTACAAACGGGAAAACATACTATGCCATTTAAGATACAAATAGAAGTTACTTCTAAATCAAGTTAAAGAAAACTTATTCCAATCTTTAAAGCATATAATATACTTTTAGTACCAGAAAATGTTAATACTATTAAAAAGTTTATATATATATATATGATTGTTACTGATGCAGAAACATCATGTTAAATTCCAACGACAAACTATTCTGGGTTTTTCCCAACAGTGGATGAATGAGGACAGAAAAGGCGGAGTGGTAATGCAAGTCGTGGGTCAGCGGGCGTTGCACCACTGCTATGTAGGACGAATGCAGATGAAACAGCTGTGACTGTAACTCAGTGGGCAGAGTCTGACACAAGCCCAGCCAGTGGGACGAGTCTGATTCCCGAGGAGGCCGTGCATGCTAAAAGTGTCGACACATGTCAAAGGCTCATCATATATTTATGACTTTACTGGACAGATGTAAAAGTCAGTCATTTCTGCAGTCGGGAAATGGGTTAGAGAAACTTTTCAATGAGCAGAAACACCATTTAGAATAACGGTATTGTTTCTGTGGTAACAATCCTATTTCCACCACGGATTTGGGGCTGCCAGCCGCTCCTCTCTGAAGGACAAATACCTCTTTAGATACTCATGCTGTTCTCAATATGCCTGTTTCACACTGTGATTAAGTGCTGGATTTTTTTTGGAGCACCTATTTTCCCACATTTTGTCTCTCTATGAGGTAGTGGTTTCTTTTTCACTCTCAAAAGACATTTTTATGAACTTTTACATTAAAATGTATAAATCTACTTCATGTGTTGCATTTTGGGAGAGAAATTTACTAGCTTAAAAAAAAAAAAAAAAACATAAAAATACCACTTTGGGTAATAAGTCTTCATGAAGATCTATATCAACCTGCTTAATTAAAGCCACTGTGGACTCGGATTTGCATTAATACATCCCATGTGGGATTTTCTAATTGTACTTTATGTATTAAAAGAAAATGCCTTTACAATGGCATGGAGAAAAAACTGCATGGATAAAATATCTGAAAAATGTAGAGCTATATCTTTGGGGAGAATATTGCAATGTGAACCTTTCTAAAAACAGTGGGAAGTGAAGAAAGAGAGAATGTAGACATATTAATACCATTTACTGAAGCAAGAATCTGTTCCAAGTGCTTCATTTCCATTATAACAATTTAAACACTACATTCATTTATAGCTTAAGTATAATTTGCCACTAAAATGCAAACAACTGAATCATTTAAAAAAAGGGGGAACAATTAAAAACAGATTATTACTCTGTTTCTAGATATTGCCAATAATAACTTTTGATTAGTTGTATTTTTTTTAAATATAACCTGCTTCCTGCAGAGTATACAATATAATACAATAAAATATCAATTACTGTGTCGATAGTCTGAGCTGGTACCAAGTTAGGCTAAGAAATTAGATCTTACATCCAGCTAAAAGCTAATTTACTTAGATTAGCTGCTAGACAGCAAGAAGATATTGGAGGAAATTAAATACTCGTTTCCCTCAGATCTACTGAAGACAAAAACATCTAATAGTCTTAAGCGGGCAGTTAGGAAGTTCAAAATACAGCTACATTTTCAATTTAGCAATCAGTGGTGTCCGAAGTAGCAAAGATTTAGCTTCACTGTCCTCACCTTCCAGCAGCTCAGGGATGTCAGACAGAGATTTTAAGTGGAACTATAAAACTTGGTGTCTTTAAAACCGATGTCTCTCAGCAAGACAATTTAACAATAATGCTGCTTATAGAAGATATAAGAATGCTTTTGCAGAGCATCATGGTCTAATATTCCTACCTGATGATTTTTTTATTTTTTTATTTTTGTAATCCAAAGTATTAGTAAAACATTACTGATGCCTTGGATTTGGTAACAGAAATATGGAGGCTGTAGAGTTATACCATTCTTAGTCTTTTTCACTGCATGCATGTTAAACATGTGGATGGACTAATGAATAACTGGAATGCTGTGCAGAACCATTGATGGCTGCAAGTTAGAGAACAAGAACGGCTTTGCTGAAGGTTCTTTTTTTTTTTTATCCACAAACTATTTTTATATTTAAACTATATGTAATCAATTTGGAGCCTTTTTCTTTTTTAAGTTCATTGTCCTTCAGTAAAATAAATAGTTTCCTTGTTTGAATTACGATTTTATTTTCAGAAAATCAATCAGAGGAAAATCACAGGAAAGGCCTCATGTTCTCTAACATGGTCATAAAGCACACACTACAAAGCAAACTCTACAATAGCTATAGTAATACCAAACAGTGTGGGGAAAAAGGGCCAGGGCACAAAAAGAAATGTTGACAGGAGACCATGTGCGACACAATGAGGTGATTTCTGGCAATCATGATTTTACTAGTAAGTATGTTCATTTTGTGAAACTGAATTCTTTATTAAAGTAGGCCACAGAAACACATTCTGGGTTTATTCTAATCCACTTTGACTGCTTTTGTTCTTTAGTTTGTGTTCATCACATAACCTGCTGTAGGGTAAAATGTTTTAACTGGAACTGATTTAAATGGAAATGAATGGGTTGTGATTTTTCTCTTTGGGCCAGAATAGTTTGTCATGGGATTTAAGATGGTGAGGAATAGAGTGGGACAGAAGGGGGAGAGAGAAACGGGATCAGCTTTTACCTCGGGGCCTCTGCTTCTCCGCATCATAGATCATTACCACCTCTGTGACCTTGAAAGGGACGAAGGAAAACAGTGGCTCCATTAGAAAAATGGACAGGATCCTTTCATATTCCACTTGATAAGACTATCCCCTCCAAGTTAACAGTTTTATACAGTGCCATGGAAAAGTGTTTGCTTTCTAACAGATGTTCTCAGCCTTTCCTTTCCTGTCACACTTCAGGAATTCCAGGAAAAACATTTTTATCAAAAAAAAGACAGCAAAATAAAAGAAGATAACCCAAGCAAATACAAAAAAGAAGATTAAAAGAAGCGTTTAATTTCACAAACACAAACCAGCCTCTACCATGACAAAGACGAAATGATCTCATAAGTTAACATATCTCCTTTTGATGTTTTGCCTTTTGAGAAACACCCACTGGCATCTAGCAGTCTAGAAAGGTTATAAACCGTTACTAAAGTGGGATAAACAGTGTTGTGTCTTGACAAGCAATGTGTCCACTGGCACCTATAGATTAAAATGATTTAATGCAAACTAGCCCCAGGTTGCTGGTGTGGAAGCTACACCTTGGAGCCGCAACAATCAACTGGAGGCAGCCAAGGCACCATTTGATTTAAAAAATGAACAGGGGGATATTTATTGCTGCATGTCTGATGCTTTATGATTCAAGTCAAACATTGAGAGTCATAATAAAACAGGAGTGTCCAGCCAACCGAAATTACCACAAGAGCTTCAGTTACTACATGGTCCACCAATAAGAAAGAGACTTGGCATCAATAAAACAACGCTAACACCAGACATGGGCAATGTGGAGTCAACAAGTCATCTCCATGTCATGTATTTAATCTACCCAACCAATTAACCAGGTGAGTCCAATCTGCACAGGTTAATTCACGGTGAAGATTGGACTCACCTGCTTTAGTGGCTGGGTAGAACAAATACATGACATGGAGATGACTTGTTGACTCCACATTGCCCATGTCTGGCTAACACCCATGTAGACCAAAAAGAAAATAAATGACACACCACACATCTAAAAAAAAAAAAAAAAAAAAAAAACAATCATCCTAATATTCCCAAAACTTCTTCCATCAACAGAAAGCAACATAATCAAGAAAGTTTATGTATGGTATAAAAAAAACAAAAAAAAAAACAAGTGTTCTAGAAAAAAAGACGCTGATGGTCAAACATGGTGGTGGCAGAGTGATGGCTGCTGTGCTGCTTTCAGACCTGGACAGCTTGCATTTTGTGATGGAACACTAAATTCTGCTGACACCTGAAAATGCACCAAAACAATGACTGAAACCAGGACAGCCAGCTGACCTACGTAAACAAATTTTGGGGGTTGACTTGGTGAAAGTCTGTAATCAATTGAGATGGAGATGATGTGCAGTGACCTTAAACAGACCATTGAACTAAAAAAAAAATAGCCTCATCAAACCTATTCTGCAAAAAAAGTGCAGGAAAGATTTCCTTCAGGCTGGTTTATGCTCAGAAACCAGGTCGTCTGCGTGCGTCATGTTTAACGCAGATATCGTATTGTCCCTCTTTCATTGTGGCGCGCAGACCACGTTTCAAAATTGGACATAAATCAAAAAATATCTACAACACACCTGCGTCAAGCTCACTGCAACACACTGCTGCGTTAGCATAACCAGCCGTTTATAGATGACATATTACCAGATATTGTAAACACTTAATGGCAGTTGTTACCACCAAAGTTAGTAGGTTCGGGGGTTTTTTGTTTTGGTTTTAAAAGCAGTGACAAGCTGATTCATGGAGCTTTTCTTCTCGTGATGGATGAAAAACATTTGAAATCTGTATTTTGTATTTACTCAGGTCATCCATGTAATGTATTTGGTAATTTGAAAAAAGAAAAAAAAATAATATGTGTCAAAATGGCAAGAGTAAGAGAAATCCAATGAAATAAACACTTCTTTAGTACACAGCATACTCTAAAGTCATTTTAACCGAGCTCAATACTTAATAGTTCAAATAATCAAAACAGTTATTTGGAGATACTTACCGCTCCGAATCTATTGAAATAGTCCCTGAGTTCAGGCTCCCCGCAGTTATGAGGAATTCCACCTACAAATATCTTCTTAGATTTATTGCTTTCAGCTTTGCTGCCCTTCTGAAATAAAAAAAAGACATGTATGGATTTGATATCAAAGTGTGTTAAATGATCACTTTATGGAGGAGGGGGAGGTCACTGAGTTATTATCTCCCTCGACAGTGCAGAAGAAATTAGGCTCTTCTACTGCCCTGGGGTAAAACTCCTAACATGTCACGTCAATGCAACTCCAGTCTCTGCAGTTCAAAGTCCAATGCATCTTCCACTTTCACTGCTGCTGTGCACGGATATCAAGCAAGTGAAGCAGCATGCTGCTGAAATACCTTATTTTAACAAAAACATTTCACATTTTCAATGCAAAAACCAGCTAAACGGCTCAGGGATCGTTAGAGAGCCAGTGGCAAGAAGAAAGGCCTCATCTATAAATGCCCCGGACGCATAAAGCCAAGATATGCTGCATAGAAATTCATTTTGACAGAAAAAAATAAATAAAATCTAAAAACACTTTGCTACAAAACCCATGCAGATCATTTGGAGTCACTTTGTCCCTCTGGGCAGCATTGTTGATTGACCCAAAAATTATCCAAGTTGGAGGAAAGCATCCATTGCTTGGAGATATCTTTTGCATCATAAACTCCATTTCAATTTTAAATCCTATGTTCACTCAGCTTAAGTCAGAAGACCCCTACAGAGGCAAAACTTCACATAAGAGTGGAAAAAATGCTGATCCTGTTTGTATTAGAAAACGTGGTTATACAAAGAGGTTGTTGATCTACAGTTCCCATAGTGCTAAAATATGGGGAAGCACTTTTTACATATATTGAAAGTATGACATGTATCTTATTAAAGGCACTCAAGACAAACTTTAGGAGGGAATGGAGAGAAAAACTGTTCTAAACAGGTTTTATTCTGGAAAATACACCAATGCACCTAACCTACCCTCCTCAGAAGGAACCAGATCTCTTACCCAGCCCTCCTTAGTTCGTGACTTTTCAGGCTGCATTCCTCTGGGTGTACATGGCTTTGGGTCAATCTGCCAGGGGAGGCGAAGAAAACAGTTTTCCATTATTTTCACAGAGAAGCACCTTTAAATGTCTTCAATCAAAAGGTAGTTACATGCAGAATACTGATGGATCTCAATAAAATAGAGAATCATCACAAAGGTAATTATGGTTACTTGGTTTAAAAAAGGAAAGTTATATGCATGTCACACAGTAATACATTTTAGGTATCTTTCTGTACATGTTGTTGATTTTGTCTGGAAGGAATAAAAACTCAAAAATCAGTTTCTTATAAAATATGGTCAAATATATAAAACCAACTAAAAATAAAACCAACTGTTATACTGAACTCTTTTGGCTGAACAATCAGATTGTCTTCAGAGTTTTACTGAAGCTCATCACATTAAAACTGTGTTTTAGAAGCTTTTTGGTAAAAAAGAAAAAAAAAGCTAATCTTTAAATAAAATTGGATTCCAAGCTGCTTGTGATCCAGTACGGAGTTTCCATAGTGAGTGATGATTTGGGGACCCATGCCATCTGCTGGTATCAGTCTGATGTGTTTTCTAAACTTGAGAGTCAGCAAACTCATTTTCCAGGGATTCTTACAGCACTTCATATTTCCCACCTTCCCTCCAGAGCTTTATGGAAATGCTGATATTGTTTTCCAGCAAGACTTGGCACCTGCACATACTGCCTAAAGTAGCAGTACCTGGTTAAATGTGCACAGCATCACTGATTGGCTGCCAGCAAACTACTCTGAAATTAACCCTGAGAATCCATGCTCTACTGAGGAGAGAAGAATGAGAGACACCAGAAATCCAGACAAGCTGCAGGTCTTTATCGAAGAAATCTGGGCCCCGTTAACACCTTTCACCTGAGATTTTTTTTACTGTGCTGCTACAGCAGTATGGTTCTTCAACTCTGTATTCAACCTGAACAACTGAAATTCCAGCTTTACTGTAGCAATCTAATGGTCCAGTTTGCAGCGTCTTATTTTTCCTTTCATAGACTCATCTGAAAATGCAACCAGAAAAAAAAAAAATCAAAAGAAACATGACCTGATATTAAGCCGGGTTGTGTTGTTTAAAATGTATCTGACTCATTATACATGAGAGCTAAACAGTATCCTTTAAGTGTTGTTCAATTGCAACATACGTTAAGATTAGGATCATTTTCACAGGCTGGAACTAAAAGCACATTCACCTTGACCCTTCTTTCACCTTATTTCTCCCTCTGATTCAGACTGCAATGATTTATGCTTTGATCCGTAGCACAGAGGAATATCAATATTGGCAAGAGAAAGTGATTAAAAATATATATATAATGGACAAAGTTTAAAAGTAAATAAATAAAATGTATGGTATTTATTAATACTTCACCTAAACATAAACTATATAAATCAATCTTATGTAATCAAATTCCTCCTAAAGATGGCAGAGGCACACATGAGGCTGTGTATTGAATAAATGCAGGGAGGGATGCATTGTATAGAAACAGCTTCAGAAAAAAAAAAAAAAACAACATATTTACATCCTGCTTTGTAATCCAGGGTGGATCAGTGAAAGCTTTGGGTATGTGTGATTCATTTTTAACGTTGAAAACAAAGGGAAGTTCTTCTCTCTGACTTAAGGCTTGGTTTGCTACTGAACCTGCCAGAGCTTTGGAGGGAGGAGCTCACAGCACTAATCACTGCTCATTGAGGACAATGAACTCGAAGTGATCAGTGTTTTAATGCTTTCCCCAAAGTCTCCCACACAGAAAAAAAAAATCACTAGATTTGTCACTACTTTGGAAAAAATATGTATAAAAAGGTGGCTAGAGGCGTCTGAAAAATTATTAAATATAGTAAAAAGTGTTTTATTGGTAAAAGTATTGGATTTTCTTCTCTAATTTTCCTGGAAGCTATGGTTCTTACAGAAACCAGCATCATAGACAGGAATGGGCCACAGTGTCTGCTTCATTTCAGGCTCAGTTCCTCTACCAGAGACCTGGAAGCTTGAGGGTTCTTCACAGTATCTTTGCTGTCCCTGGACGGAGATCTCTGCTCTTTCTCCAAGTATCTCTTGGAGCCACATCTCCAGCATGGGGGTTACTCCACCCAGTTCTCCAATGACCAAGGGCACAACAGTTGCCTTCACCTTCCAGGCTCTTTCTAGTTCTTATTGCACCCTTGGTATTTCTCAAATTATTCGTGTTCTTTTGTCCTGATGCGTCCATCATTTGGGATGGTCACATCGATCACTACAGCTTTCCTCTGCTAATTATCAATGATCATAATGTCTGAATAGTTGGCCACAACCATATTGTCTGTTAGTATCTGAAAGTCCAAATGGCTCTTAGCTCCATCATTCTTCACCACCTTGAAAGGTGGGCTCCCATTTTGACCTGGGGGTCTCCAGTTTGTACTCTGCACAGATGTTTCTGTAAACTATATCAGCCAATTTTTTTATGATGTTCCACGTATCCCTTTCATATCTTCCATCCTGCTGTGAGATGCTGGACTGTTTCTGGGGCCAATTTGCATAGCCTGCACCTGGAATCTTGCTTTCTATGGTAGATATGGGCCTCTATTGCTCTGGTGCCATTTATCAAATTCTTTACATTATTTCAACATATATTTTTAAAAAAACTTAATTTTAAAGGTGTGCTGGCTTTTATTTTTCCATGACATGTGCAAAATATTATAAAAGTAGAGGGAACCCTGAGGTCAGCAGAGCCACAGGTTGAATAACTCCATGCCATGCAGCATTGATCCAGTAAGTATACACTGTGTGCAATACAAGAAAGAGATTCAGCAGACTGATATCTCTCAGTTAAAAATCCTTTGTAATTGTTCTTAAAATAATCAAATGAAACTGAAATGAGTTTTCATTACCTAAGGGTCATGATAACCAAAACAGAAATGCATGATTTCAATGACTGTGTGATAATTTATTGATTCACTTACAAACTGAAGTACTAAAATACAAGAACTTAGTCTAAAATTAGGGAGGTGTGTATATACAGACAATAGGTCAATAACATGGCATTACATTATTCTCCACAATCATCAAAACATCACTGTCCATAGATTTGACTTTGTGCAGAAGAACCTAGTTATGTAAACACAATAATTCAAACTGATATTCAAGCACAGCCCATATATTAGTTTTTGAGGGTTTTTCAATCATAGTTTTCTACTGAAATAAAATATGCAATGTATAGCACAAAACTTAACCAGGGGTAACCCCTAAGAAAGTGTGTTTTACCGTTTTAACTGTGCCTGTATTTAGTCGAAAATACTCACATTTCTTCCATCAAGGTTATGTGGCTTCGTCTCCAGCACTGTTCGTACACAATTAGGATCTTTGAACTTAACAAAGCCGAAGCCTCGCGACTGATTTGTCGTTTTGTCCTTCATGATGACACAATCTACTACCTCTCCATACTGTGAGAAGTAGTTTCTCAGTGTTTCTAAGAAAACAAAGACAGACATTAAATTGACTCATCACATTGTGTAACAATATGAAATCTCAACCACAGATTGAACTAATCCATCTTTTTCTTCTGCACAGCACAAAGATATACGATAATGATTTTGATTCCTTGTTCTTTTGATTGTGTTAAAAGAAGCATAGAAATATGTTTAGTACTAAAAAAAGCTGTGGAGATGTAACTGGCAGAGAAGTAAGCATATAAATAAAATAAAAATGTTTTTAACAAATTAACCTGGGATATTAAACCCTGAAAATTCTCTGGTGACTTTGAATTTATGTTGTATCAGATTACCAGGGATTGCACTATTTATGTGAAAACATTTAATTAGTTTAAGTTGCATGCAGAAACTCCCAACGAGCAAACAGAGCTCAGACCTAGTGTCATCTTGCAGAGAGCCAAACACGTTACCAACCAATGCAAATCTAGCACACACCCAGAGAGCCAGCTCAACCAAGACAAGCAAGTTTGAACAAATGAGAAGTCACTTTGGAGAGTTAAAGTAATTGGTTTTCTTATTGTTTAAAAGCCCTCTGGGATTGGCACAGAAGAAACCATCGAGTTACACTGAACTGTGGTGCAGATCTTAAAGTTAAGACGGCAGTAAATACAGACAAGCTCTTGTGCAAAGTTAAACAATGGTATATTAACCATGAGAAAGAAAGGTTTTAAGCAAACCTGAGGCACCTCCTATTGGGACTGAAAGTAAGGGGAATGTAAACCTAAACTCACTGCTTATAATTGTTCCTATAGAACGCTGCTTTGGTAAATACAAAATAAAAATTCATCTCTAAACAAAAATCAAACTGTATTCATACAAAAAATAGATATATTCTCCTGACTTTATGACAAAACAGATATAAAAACAAAATAACCCCATTTTTAAATAAACCCATTTTTACTTTGATCACTTTGATTTACTTTGATTTGATTACTTTGAATAAATTTTTTGTTCATTAAATGAACCAAAATTAAAACTTCTACCAACTAGTAGCATGTATTCAACAAGACTGTTTAGATAAAGGTTAGGGAAGTCTAGTTTTATGCACAGACTTGGAATATGTTGTAACACAGTAATATTTTGTTGGATCCAAAAATCCTTGATTCCATAAAAAAAAAAAAAAACAGGATAACATGTTTTCCCTTTTATGGAATATGATGCTAGAGAGGAAACGCTGGAACTATCACACCTGTTCTTAACATATACGGTAAAACTAAAACCCAAGCAGATATATGCTGCTGTTAGTAACATTCGCAGACTACAATTCTTCATTTACTAAACACACTTGGTTAAGTAAAGAATGCATAAGAGACTTATGTATGCATATAAGATATATGCATAACGAACANTGCTGTTAGTAACATTCGCAGACTACAATTCTTCATTTACTAAACACACTTGGTTAAGTAAAGAATGCATAAGAGACTTATGTATGCATATAAGAGACATATAAACATGTCTCGTTATGCATAAAGAGACAAATCCCTGGTTGACTGTGCTTGATTTACCTTAAAAGTTTAGATTTTTCCAAATCAACCAAAACAAACTAAAAATCCTACATCTCGAATATAAAGCCCATATTTCACTCCGATGTTTCCTTTATATACAAATATGCAGGAGGCTTTTTCCTCTTGTAAGTTTTCTCTAAAGGTTAAAATATTCTATAATAATGAACATGACCTTTTATGCTGATTAAAAAATATTAAGGCAGAGCATCTGCATTCAGAGTATCTAAGACTGACAATTGGATGTCAAAAGGAAATACCTGCAGAAAAAAAATAAAAACCGATGAAAAAAAGTATTTGAAGGAGGACTTTTCTTTTATTTTATTCAAATTTTTAGAGTATATCAGCTTTCAAAAGCAAAACATCCTTTTAATTTTAACCAACACACAAAGGTATTTTATTATGCTTAAAGATCAAGTTAACAGATTTGAATACGCTGCACAATATATTGAACCACAATCATCACAGCATTGTTGATGTGTGAAATAATGCAATCATAAAGGGCTTCTTGCCAGAGGTGTCAAGTAACAAAGTTACTCGTTACTGTAGCCAAGTACACTTTATAGGTATCTATACTTTACTCCATTACTTATTTTTCTTCCTACTTCTTACTTATACTCATTAATTTTTTTACACAAGTATCTGTACTTTCTATTCCTTACATTTTTAAAACAAACGTTACTCGTTACTCTTGGCTTCAGTTTAATGTTAATAAATATTTATTTTATTTGCACCATCAAATGCAGATCATTGGCGCCATGCACATCTAGTGTAAACTAGTGTAATTGGATGAGTCACATAACGCAAACACTCATTGGTTAGCTATTCGTCAAATTTGCGCTAATGGCAAATGAAATCATCAGAAACAAGCAGGTGTTCCTCAAACTGCATACGTGAATTGTCTACAATGTCGGATTCGGGAAAAGATGTTGAAATAACTTAAAGGTCAGACAGAGGCGAGAGCTTATCGAGAGATGGAGAGGGAGACCAACAAAACCTCCCTCATCCTTGGTCCTATCTCAAAGAATGTTTTGAAATAGTCAAAAAAATTAGTTTTCAATTTATATAGTGGCATCTGGTTGTTTTTATTAAAGGTTACCTTATACGTTTATACTTTAAATAGTTTTTGGAGCTCATACTTTTTCACTTTTACTTGAGTAAAGAGGTCAAGCTGGTACTTCAACTTTTACCAGAGTGTTTTTAAACTGCACAAGTAACAAATGTGTGTACTTTTGACACCACTGCTTCGTGCATGCAACATTATATTCCATTTCTAGTGCATTCAAACATTTTTCACACACATTTGGCCATTTGGATTAAGTTTCAGGGTCTTTTATTGCCTAAGCAGATATGGATCTTAATGACCAATTGAAATGGAAATGTGTCCTTTTCCTACTATTGTGCAGCTCTATTAATGATACATTACACTCTTGCAATACTAGTAAGACCTACCTTGTGTAGTACTCCAGTCCAGTCCACCTACAAAAAGTTTCCTAAAAAGATGAGACCAAACATTACCACTAATTATAGTAAAGGAATAAACTTTGATGCATCAGAGAGAGAAAAAACACACATGAAAAAAACTGCTGCACCTTTAACGTGTTCAATACAAAAGCTGCTGTTACTTCTTCAAGGATGGAACAAGGCAGGTTCCAAGAAAAACACCCACCAGAGACTGCAACATCAGGAAATAAACACACGGTGCAACGCTTACAAGGTTTTATGAGACTAGAGTTGAGCTGTTCTTTGTGAAAAGCCACTTGGCTCTTTAAACACTGCATCCAACGGCATTAAAAGGTCTTTCATACAAGACATCCTGCCACGTAAGTTAGCCCGGGACAGATCCGTGACGTTAGGAAGCCAGAGCAGGAGCCAGCAGCTCTGCTGTAAAAGCCCGACCGGAGCGGAGCGGAGCCCGGTGGGAGAGCGATGCATGCGGAGCATCCCAACTCCTGGTGTCGACTCAATTACCGTGAAGTTCTGGATGTCTATTAACTACTGTATTTATTCCATGGTGGAGATCTTAAACACACAATACCACACGATAAATGTCAGTCTAACAGCTCAGTACAGAGGATGCTCTGTTCTCCATCGGTGCCCGCTAAATGTCCTAGCCGCGGCGAAGTCAAGAGCAGACTTTCGCCTCACTACCGATCGTTAGCACAACTAGCCTCTGCTGCTTCGAGCTAACTAGAAAGAGGTGACAACAATAAAACAAAATGACAATTAGCATGGCATTAGCGCGGCTGAACGTGGCTGAATTCGCTGGAAGCCGTGACGCAAACAGCCCACCTACTTTGAGGACTAGTTTCACTTTTTAGCCGTGTTTCCTCCCCGGCTTACCGGAGCTAAGCGAGCTCGTTAGCCGCAGCTAGCTGTCAAATATCGTCTTAACAACACAGCGCGCGGGCTGTAAGTTACAAAAGCGCTCGGAATATGTCTCGTGAAAACAAGGGGGAGTTCTGTTAAACGTGTCTTACCCGACTTCATCTCCGACTAAGTTGTTGTTCATTTCTGAGGCTGTGGCGGTGGACTTTGGGAAAGTGTGAGCGGCTTTATTGCTCCAGTGCTGCCCCTCTCAGACTGAACGCGGAGGAAGGTCACTCCGCTTTTTGGTTCAAACTGTTCTGCGCAATGACGACGCTGCGGGGGGGCAGTAGGCTTTAAAGGAACATTACACCAAAAACAGCCCCGCTCCGCGGCTCATTTGCTTACGGAAAATGGAAATTACGTCATTTTTAATTAACTATAGCATTGCAAAAATTCAACATTTCGCAAAGAAATTTCTCGTTAAAACTACAAAGATTAATATTTTTTAATTGGATTTTATGTAACGGAACAACATAGATATGAGAAGGTTAAAGACTTATATTAGTGGTCTTCAATAAATAAAATGAATAATTAAACAGAAATGATAAATTATATTAAAAAAAATCACTTGTCTGCGTAATGCACTACTGTGTGATTTGGCTCAAACAGGACCAGTGCAGTCTGCATGAAACAATTAATTCTGCAGAGAGGATCATCCAGGACACAAAGGCGTAGCCAGAAATTTTTTATAAGGGTGGCTAGGCAATAACCAATGTACACTAAGGGGAGGCCGAAAGCGGATCGGCACCAGAACCTCACAGTCCATCTACATTGTTCCAACAGGAAAACTAACAACCAAAACATCCATATTTTCTAAATAAAGACAAACTATACTTTCCTACAGCCTTTGCTAAAAAAAAATAGGCGCATATATTTAAACATCCGTAATTTTTTGATTAAAAGGTATACTGGATGAAGTTTTGAGTTCTGGGGCGTAAATCAATCATCATTGTCATTACTTACCTACTTGTATCAATAAATGTTCTGTATAAAATGGATATTTACAAGTACTAATATCTACATAAATTATTTGATATTTTTTTTATTTAAATTGTTATTTATCTGTGATTTCACTGAAGACTCCTAGATGACTTGCAGAGATACATATTTTTCTCTTTACCCCATATAACACAAAATCAAGCTCTGAAAAGAACATGAATTCTGTGCTTATCATCTTTGATGTAAGTATATTGATTTGTATATTTAACCACAAAAAAAATAAAATGTTTTGAATACCACTTGAGAGTATAACTGTTGCCACCATCTGTCTTAGAGGGAAATAAATGATAGTGGTGGCCACAGGGGTGGCTAAGGATTGGCTAAGGGTGGCCATGGCCACCCCTGGCCCCCCATCTAGCTCCGCCCCTGGACATTCAGGCTCTGCAGATCTGCAAATGTTGAGATTTTTCCCTTTAGCTCAGGGCTACAGAATGCTATTTCCAAAAATTACTCCCTACAGAGACAGTTTCTTTGTCCAGGCTTTTTCTCAAATGAACCCAATGAAAATCTCACAGCCTAAAAAGTGAACTACTCTGCTGTGAGATAAAATTAGTAAATTTTCATTCTCACAAATTCAAAACTGTATTTTTTTCTGTTCTCCCGGTACTATGTCTTTATCCAGTCAGAACTGTGAAAGAAGTTACGCACCTTGATTATTGTGCAGACAGTCATTACCAAATAAATCTGATTCTGATTTCCATTTAATCATCTGCTAACCATAAATAATATTTAGTGAAACCCTGGCATTCAATAATCTCTTGATTAGTAAACAGACTTGAACTACCAAGACATAATCCTTCACCTAAACTGGTTGGTCATATGGAGAGTGCAGAGGTCAGTAACTCTGCAGGAGCTACAGAGATCTGCAACTCAGGTGCAAGAATCTGTCTACAGGACAACTAATGTGAGTTCATCAAATAATGGCATGATGGTTTCATACAAGTAAGAGGGTGCTTTATTTAGATTAAAAGAAAATTGAGGTTTTTGGCTTACGCGCAAAAACACTGTAAGAGGAAGAAAAACCCTGTGTATCAACTTCTTCACTTTGAAACATAGTGGAGGAACTACCCTGGTGTATGATTGGTTGTTTGATGTTTTCTTTTCTGTCAGGGAAATAAAAGTAGGTTAGAGCTGATGGGAAGATTGATAAATTTGGATAAGGAAACACATTCAATCAGTAGACAATCAAAGGTGTAATAAGTATGTTTCTAAGCACTCACAGCTATAACTGCAGAAACAAAAAAGCGTTGACTTAAAAGGGCTGCGTACACTCGCACGTTACAGTTTTTATATTTTTGTTTTTGTGAAAATGTGGCTTTAAAAGTTGTAGCGGAGGAGTGAAAAGACAAACCAGGTAAGTGATCAGGGAAGGCAGAACAGTTGAGCCAGAGATATAAAGCGTAACACAACACGAGCAAAATGCATAGAGGAAAAAAATACTTACAAGAAGTAAAGAGTAAATTAATCATAAGAGTAATAAACTGATTACTAACTTTAATAAAAAGACAAACCTGAATCGTGGCATCCATCCATGTGAAATAAAGAAGCATATTTATGTTTAAGTCTTTACTTTGAAAAAGAACACCAATGTGTAGACAAAATACACCCGAACCTTGTGGAGGAATATGTTTTGGTCTTATAAAACACTTTTACTCTGAAATATCTATTAAAAGCACATGAAACAAAACACTCTTACCATTGCAAAACAAATGGCAGCATCACGATCTGGGGTTAGATACGTTAGATATCTTCTTATGAAACTGCGGTTATCCAAAAAATTTATGAAAAAAATGCACAGTTCAAACAGTTGGCTTTTTCCTGGAAACTTTAGGTTTCTGAAGGAAACCTGAAGATCCTCATCAAGTTTTTAAAGGGCCAGCTGTAGGTATTGCAGGTATTAGAAATTAATTAGAACTTAACTCTCTTTAATTTAACAATTTTAACCTATATATTTTTTTCACATTAAACGAACACACTGATATGTTTTTTTTTTTTTTGGTTTTTTTTTTTTGGTTCATGAGGGCCAGATAAATTTCCCTGGTAGACCGAATTTGTCCCACTGACCTTGAGATTGACACAAATACTTTAGACTCAGAGCGAGACCAAGAATACAACAAGGTCAAAAAAAAAAAGAAAAAAAAATTAATGAAAGAGTCCCCTGGAGAGGGCTTATGATGAGAGATATCTGAACCATTTGGCAGAACCTTTGCAAGAAAAGGCAGAATTTAACAAGTGAAGTCAAGAAGATGCTGATGGAATCCAAAGCCCAGGACAATTTGTATCTAAAGGTGCTTCAACATGTGCTAGTTTAAGGGGTAGCAATACAATCAGGTTATTCAAGCATCTCAGGTTATTTTTCATGTAAAACATTTCTTTTTCAGACTTAAAGTAGAGCTAATTGTCTCGTTAAACGTTGAAAAATATTTATCAAGAGATTGTTCAGTTGTTTTGTTCATATAATATAACCCCCTTTGAACAAATATTCTTTCAAACAAATATGTTTGCACATTCAGATATTGGACAAAAACAATCCTTTAATATTAGAGCATTCCTGCATTTTCCATTTCAAATAAACAATACCTCCACTTAAGTCTCAACATATTTCACCTTTAAATGAAACCCACTAAGACTTGATGAAAATAAAATATCGTTTAAAAGTATTCATATCCAGTGTTGCGTGGAGCATGAAATGGTACGCACATTTGTTCTTCTTTTCTCTTAGTAATTGTGTCATTTAAGCCAATGTTTCTTGGACCTAATTAACAACAAAAATAGACGTACACGAGCATATCTCCACGCTTATTATTCCCAAAGCTTTCATAACCTGCCTGTGGGAACTTTAAAAAGAATGAGATCCACCTTCTTTATCAGCAAAGCATGTCCCTGGAAGATGCTCTTGTTTCCTCTTTGTCTCCTCCATATCACTCATAAAGGACAAATTGAGGACACACATCAGAATGCAATGATTTATAGCAGGCTCTCCTCTGGGACAACAGCCAATTTCTTTCAAATTACCATGTATGTGGGGAAAAACAGCTTGATCATGTTTCTCAGAGGAAATAGGCTCAGTCCTGTTCCATTGACAAGGAGGGAAAGAAAGGGAGGAGGGAGAGATGGACACAGAGCACATCAACTAATATTTTTTGTTTGTTTTTTGGAAAAAAAAATGTATGGATATAATAGGTACATTTTCAAGTGTTTTTTTATATAAATATGAATAAATATGATTAATGAGAAGCAGCTGATATTGTACATTTTTTGGTATGTTATGAGACGCATTCAAAGTCTTTTTTCAATTAAATATAAGTCACATTTGTACATTTCTATTTAATAAGATCATATATTGTTATTAAAATCAAATTATGTACTGTGCAATGAGTTGCTCTGTGCAAAGGCATAAAGCAGTCTTATGTTTGGTTTAAGCTGAACTGGTTAGAGGAACAGCACCCTCTTCCTGTTGCCACTGGGAGATCAGCTGGCCCACCAACCTCTGGCATCACTTTTTTTTTAGATTCTTCAAGTATAAAAGTTAATCTTTGCCCAGGAGATTGGTTTACAGTGATCAGCTTCAAAACCTTGAAAAACACTTCAATCATCAACGTGTCAGATCAGTCTGTTTCAATTGATCTGGATTGCAAAAAAAAAAAAAAAACTTCTTGATGACATCTGCTGCATTTGAATTTTATATAAAATAAAAATGCTGGGTATAAATGATGGAAAGAATAGTTATGCCACTTTTTTTTTTTTACAATGTCCTGTCTGGCAATGTGGCAATAAGAATAATTGTCTTGATGCCAAAAAAGAGCCCAACAGATTTTACTTTCATAAGTGGAGCAGTAGGGGTAATGTCGTAGTGTTCCGCTTGTTTTATGCATATACATTTCTTTATTATAATTATGCAGGGAGTTTTACAGCTTATATGGACACTGCAATGTACTAAGAACAGAAGAGGAAAAACAGAAAAAAAGGAGAAAAGATGAAAGAAAGAGGAGATAAAAACAATTTCAGTCTGCTTCATCACCTGCAAAGACAAGGGCAGCACAACCAACAGACATGGTATGATACATACAATAAAATAACACCTAGATACTATGGCTGAAGTTGTATAATTTAATCTGACATGTACTCTGTGTTACCTGAAGATAAGAAAATAAGAATATGGGCTTTCTGTATGGAAGGGAATCTCTGAGTTATAGCACTTTTCTAATCATACAGATGACTTGGAATTTTAACATTCTTGTTTAAAAAAAAAAAAAAAGCATGCATCAGTTCTCCTTCCACCTTACAAATATGCACTACACCACATTGGTCCGTCACATTAATTCAGGCTAAAATATACTGAAGTTGATGGTTGTACCATAGCAACATGTTCAAATAGGTTTAAGTGGTGTGAATACCTCAATTAGGCGCTACATGAAGCCTACAGAAGAGTAGCGGTTTATTGTTTTTTGTCATTAGTTACTGCATGCAACTGAGCATCTGTGGAGAGAAGCATCATTGAAGGCAGAACAAATCAAGAGTTTCATAAGAGGGGTAGGTGGACGAGACCCTGCAATAAGGACTTTCACTGTGATGAAGAGCTGGCCGCTCTCAGCTTCATCTGATGGAGAACAGAAAGGGAAGATGTGTGAGTGTTGTAGAGGGAGGGTTCATTTTGGAGCGTTAGTCTGTCAGCTGTGATTCATTGCAAAGTGTTGTGATTCACATCAGCAGCAGTATAAAGATGGGTGGCACTAAATATAGTTCAGAAAACAGTGGGCTTGAGTTTTAGATTTTTGTTCATCCATCGATTCCACTCACCTAACATAACCAGGTCATTGGTGTTGTTTAGGCGAGGAGCATGGGACTACCTTAGACAGACAGACACAGAGGCAAACAGGACACACAACCAAGAGCACACACACACTCCTCAGGGCAAATCAAAGTGATTTTTTGGCTCAAAGCAAGGAACTTCTTACTGCAAGGCAGCAGTGCTCACAACTGGTTCACCACTGGACAGCACTATACATTTCCTTTATCTGTAGGTATACATGCATTTCTAAGAGTTACTTTACCTTAATATAGATTGAGCTCTTTAAAGAGGAATTAGGTCTGCAAACAGCGCAGACTTCTCGATTAGGTCTTCAGCTGATTTGAGATTTTTGATGCAAGCTGTTTGTGTGACCGGGAGTTCAAAATCCAAAGATTAAATCTGACTGATACTCTTAAAGACGAAGTTAAAACCAGCAAGTTTCTACATGTTTTCCAGAAACATCTGACTGTATTAGCTGCATTAGTAAACGCTAATGAAACAGTAAAATGTGTTTTACAACAATAGATTACGTGATATAATTCATGATCTGGTTTCGGCAGCTCTGAGCTATAGTGCCTTGAAACAAATGCATGTACCTTTTTTTAACTTTCCAAAAATACAATAAAAATACGTTTTTGTTATCTGCTGAATCTGTTGGAAGAAAGGATGTCCTGTAGAAATCAGGAAAAGCCTCTCACTGTAGACAGTTGTTGTTTAACAGTCTTCTAAAGAGGATGCTCACTGTTTTCCAAAGTGTTCTTCCTGTCATGAAGAATTCTTCTTTGCCAAATAATTTTCAGAGGTTCTAGAGGAGTTCCTTGAACAGATCCGGCATTATTTATCAACTTTATCAATTTCAAGTAGTGTGCTTACCCCAGCAGATGATGGCATGACATTCTTCACAACAGAATTATTTTATATATCTT